>NW_028173623.1:0-1000 GCF_963971535.1 Notolepis coatsorum | reverse complement strand
CATGATAGGACATGCTAGGTCCTGTGGCAGTGCAGTACCCTGTTAGCTACGGATGAGGCACTGGGTCTTTATGTACACTGCTATACAATGCTATATTTTACAATCTCAAGCTATACTATTCTTAAAGTGACCTTTCCTTCTGTAAAGTGTCCATAAGTGTGAGTGTGTGTGTGCTCATGTTAAAGTGGCTGCTAGTGTGTGAGCGTGTACAGTGTGTGTGTTGTGTGTGTGTGTTGTGTGCTTGTGCGTGGAGAGTTCAGTGTTCAAGGCTCTGATGGCCTGTGGGAAGAAGCTGAGCCGAAGTCTCTCTGTCCTCGTTACTGGTGTTCGCAGGCGTTTGCCTGACCGCAGCAGCATGAACAGGCTGTTGTTGGGGTGGTGAGGGTCTTTCATTATTCTGCAGGCTCTGGATTTGCACCTCTTGTTATATAGGTCCTGCAGGGTTGGTAGTGCAATACCCGTGGTACGCTCGGCTGAGCGCACCACTCTCTGTAGGGCCTTCTTGTCCTTTTTTACGACTGAGTCTATGTGTGTTGTCCATGTCAGGTCCTCTGAGATGTGGACCCCCAGGTACTTGAAGCTGCTCACCCTGTCCACGGTAGCCCCGTTTATCCTCAGTGGTGTGTGTGTCTCCTGCTGTCTCCTCCTAAAATCCACGATCAGCTCCTTGGTTTTACCAATGTTCAGGAGCAGGCTGTTGTCCTGGCACCAGCGTTCCAGTACCTCAACCTCCTCCCGGTAGGCCTTCTCGTCATTGTCCGAGATCAGCCCCACCACCACTGTGTCGTCCGCAAACTTCACTATGGAGTTGGAGCTGAATAGTGTGTGTATAGTGAGTACAGCAGGGGGCTCAGAACACAGCCCTGGGGGGACCCGGAGGTCTGACCCCCACCCTGACCGCCTGGGGCCTTTCACTCAGAAAGTCCAGTATCCAGGCGCTCAGAGCGGAGCTCAGACCCAGCTCGATCAGCTTGTCCACCAGTCTGGTGGGGACTATGGT
>NW_028173624.1:0-19877 GCF_963971535.1 Notolepis coatsorum | reverse complement strand
TGAGGACCTGGCCCCTAGAGACAGGCCTTTATATACACACTATAACCTGAGGACCTGGCCCCTAGAGACAGGCCTTTATATACACACTATAACCTGAGGACCTGGCCCCTAGAGACAGGCCTTTATATACACACTATAACCTGAGGACCTGGCCCCTAGAGACAGGCCTTTATATACACACTATAACCTGAGGACCTGGCCCCTAGAGACAGGCCTTTATATACACACTATAACCTGAGGACCTGGCCCCTAGAGACAGGCCTTTATATACACACTATAACCTGAGGACCTGGCCCCTAGAGACAGGCCTTTATATACACACTATAACCTGAGGACCTGGCCCTAGAGACAGGCCTTTATATACACACTATAACCTGAGGACCTGGCCCCTAGAGACAGGCCTTTATATACACACTATAACCTGAGGACCTGGCCCTAGAGACAGGCCTTTATATACACACTATAACCTGAGGACCTGGCCCCTAGAGACAGGCCTTTATATACACACTATAACCTGAGGACCTGGCCCCTAGAGACAGGCCTTTATATACACACTATAACCTGAGGACCTGGCCCCTAGAGACAGGCCTTTATATACACACTATAACCTGAGGACCTGGCCCCTAGAGACAGGCCTTTATATACACACTATAACCTGAGGACCTGGCCCTAGAGACAGGCCTTTATATACACACTATAACCTGAGGACCTGGCCCCTAGAGACAGGCCTTTATATACACACTATAACCTGAGGACCTGGCCCCTAGAGACAGGCCTTTATATACACACTATAACCTGAGGACCTGGCCCCTAGAGACAGGCCTTTATATACACACTATAACCTGAGGACCTGGCCCCTAGAGACAGGCCTTTATATACACACTATAACCTGAGGACCTGGCCCTAGAGACAGGCCTTTATATACACACTATAACCTGAGGACCTGGCCCCTAGAGACAGGCCTTTATATACACACTATAACCTGAGGACCTGGCCCCTAGAGACAGGCCTTTATATACACACTATAACCTGAGGACCTGGCCCCTAGAGACAGGCCTTTATATACACACTATAACCTGAGGACCTGGCCCCTAGAGACAGGCCTTTATATACACACTATAACCTGAGGACCTGGCCCCTAGAGACAGGCCTTTATATACACACTATAACCTGAGGACCTGGCCCCTAGAGACAGGCCTTTATATACACACTATAACCTGAGGACCTGGCCCCTAGAGACAGGCCTTTATATACACACTATAACCTGAGGACCTGGCCCCTAGAGACAGGCCTTTATATACACACTATAACCTGAGGACCTGGCCCTAGAGACAGGCCTTTATATACACACTATAACCTGAGGACCTGGCCCCTAGAGACAGGCCTTTATATACACACTATAACCTGAGGACCTGGCCCCTAGAGACAGGCCTTTATATACACACTATAACCTGAGGACCTGGCCCTAGAGACAGGCCTTTATATACACACTATAACCTGAGGACCTGGCCCTAGAGACAGGCCTTTATATACACACTATAACCTGAGGACCTGGCCCCTAGAGACAGGCCTTTATATACACACTATAACCTGAGGACCTGGCCCCTAGAGACAGGCCTTTATATACACACTATAACCTGAGGACCTGGCCCCTAGAGACAGGCCTTTATATACACACTATAACCTGAGGACCTGGCCCCTAGAGACAGGCCTTTATATACACACTATAACCTGAGGACCTGGCCCCTAGAGACAGGCCTTTATATACACACTATAACCTGAGGACCTGGCCCCTAGAGACAGGCCTTTATATACACACTATAACCTGAGGACCTGGCCCCTAGAGACAGGCCTTTATATACACACTATAACCTGAGGACCTGGCCCTAGAGACAGGCCTTTATATACACACTATAACCTGAGGACCTGGCCCCTAGAGACAGGCCTTTATATACACACTATAACCTGAGGACCTGGCCCCTAGAGACAGGCCTTTATATACACACTATAACCTGAGGACCTGGCCCCTAGAGACAGGCCTTTATATACACACTATAACCTGAGGACCTGGCCCCTAGAGACAGGCCTTTATATACACACTATAACCTGAGGACCTGGCCCCTAGAGACAGGCCTTTATATACACACTATAACCTGAGGACCTGGCCCTAGAGACAGGCCTTTATATACACACTATAACCTGAGGACCTGGCCCCTAGAGACAGGCCTTTATATACACACTATAACCTGAGGACCTGGCCCCTAGAGACAGGCCTTTATATACACACTATAACCTGAGGACCTGGCCCCTAGAGACAGGCCTTTATATACACACTATAACCTGAGGACCTGGCCCCTAGAGACAGGCCTTTATATACACACTATAACCTGAGGACCTGGCCCCTAGAGACAGGCCTTTATATACACACTATAACCTGAGGACCTGGCCCCTAGAGACAGGCCTTTATATACACACTATAACCTGAGGACCTGGCCCCTAGAGACAGGCCTTTATATACACACTATAACCTGAGGACCTGGCCCTAGAGACAGGCCTTTATATACACACTATAACCTGAGGACCTGGCCCCTAGAGACAGGCCTTTATATACACACTATAACCTGAGGACCTGGCCCCTAGAGACAGGCCTTTATATACACACTATAACCTGAGGACCTGGCCCCTAGAGACAGGCCTTTATATACACACTATAACCTGAGGACCTGGCCCCTAGAGACAGGCCTTTATATACACACTATAACCTGAGGACCTGGCCCCTAGAGACAGGCCTTTATATACACACTATAACCTGAGGACCTGGCCCTAGAGACAGGCCTTTATATACACACTATAACCTGAGGACCTGGCCCCTAGAGACAGGCCTTTATATACACACTATAACCTGAGGACCTGGCCCCTAGAGACAGGCCTTTATATACACACTATAACCTGAGGACCTGGCCCCTAGAGACAGGCCTTTATATACACACTATAACCTGAGGACCTGGCCCCTAGAGACAGGCCTTTATATACACACTATAACCTGAGGACCTGGCCCCTAGAGACAGGCCTTTATATACACACTATAACCTGAGGACCTGGCCCCTAGAGACAGGCCTTTATATACACACTATAACCTGAGGACCTGGCCCCTAGAGACAGGCCTTTATATACACACTATAACCTGAGGACCTGGCCCTAGAGACAGGCCTTTATATACACACTATAACCTGAGGACCTGGCCCCTAGAGACAGGCCTTTATATACACACTATAACCTGAGGACCTGGGCCCTAGAGACAGGCCTTTATATACACACTATAACCTGAGGACCTGGCCCCTAGAGACAGGCCTTTATATACACACTATAACCTGAGGACCTGGCCCCTAGAGACAGGCCTTTATATACACACTATAACCTGAGGACCTGGCCCCTAGAGACAGGCCTTTATATACACACTATAACCTGAGGACCTGGCCCCTAGAGACAGGCCTTTATATACACACTATAACCTGAGGACCTGGCCCCTAGAGACAGGCCTTTATATACACACTATAACCTGAGGACCTGGCCCCTAGAGACAGGCCTTTATATACACACTATAACCTGAGGACCTGGCCCTAGAGACAGGCCTTTATATACACACTATAACCTGAGGACCTGGCCCCTAGAGACAGGCCTTTATATACACACTATAACCTGAGGACCTGGCCCCTAGAGACAGGCCTTTATATACACACTATAACCTGAGGACCTGGCCCCTAGAGACAGGCCTTTATATACACACTATAACCTGAGGACCTGGCCCCTAGAGACAGGCCTTTATATACACACTATAACCTGAGGACCTGGCCCTAGAGACAGGCCTTTATATACACACTATAACCTGAGGACCTGGCCCTAGAGACAGGCCTTTATATACACACTATAACCTGAGGACCTGGCCCCTAGAGACAGGCCTTTATATACACACTATAACCTGAGGACCTGGCCCCTAGAGACAGGCCTTTATATACACACTATAACCTGAGGACCTGGCCCCTAGAGACAGGCCTTTATATACACACTATAACCTGAGGACCTGGCCCTAGAGACAGGCCTTTATATACACACTATAACCTGAGGACCTGGCCCCTAGAGACAGGCCTTTATATACACACTATAACCTGAGGACCTGGCCCCTAGAGACAGGCCTTTATATACACACTATAACCTGAGGACCTGGCCCCTAGAGACAGGCCTTTATATACACACTATAACCTGAGGACCTGGCCCTAGAGACAGGCCTTTATATACACACTATAACCTGAGGACCTGGCCCCTAGAGACAGGCCTTTATATACACACTATAACCTGAGGACCTGGCCCCTAGAGACAGGCCTTTATATACACACTATAACCTGAGGACCTGGCCCTAGAGACAGGCCTTTATATACACACTATAACCTGAGGACCTGGCCCCTAGAGACAGGCCTTTATATACACACTATAACCTGAGGACCTGGCCCCTAGAGACAGGCCTTTATATACACACTATAACCTGAGGACCTGGCCCTAGAGACAGGCCTTTATATACACACTATAACCTGAGGACCTGGCCCCTAGAGACAGGCCTTTATATACACACTATAACCTGAGGACCTGGCCCCTAGAGACAGGCCTTTATATACACACTATAACCTGAGGACCTGGCCCCTAGAGACAGGCCTTTATATACACACTATAACCTGAGGACCTGGCCCCTAGAGACAGGCCTTTATATACACACTATAACCTGAGGACCTGGCCCCTAGAGACAGGCCTTTATATACACACTATAACCTGAGGACCTGGCCCCTAGAGACAGGCCTTTATATACACACTATAACCTGAGGACCTGGCCCCTAGAGACAGGCCTTTATATACACACTATAACCTGAGGACCTGGCCCCTAGAGACAGGCCTTTATATACACACTATAACCTGAGGACCTGGCCCTAGAGACAGGCCTTTATATACACACTATAACCTGAGGACCTGGCCCCTAGAGACAGGCCTTTATATACACACTATAACCTGAGGACCTGGCCCCTAGAGACAGGCCTTTATATACACACTATAACCTGAGGACCTGGCCCCTAGAGACAGGCCTTTATATACACACTATAACCTGAGGACCTGGCCCCTAGAGACAGGCCTTTATATACACACTATAACCTGAGGACCTGGCCCCTAGAGACAGGCCTTTATATACACACTATAACCTGAGGACCTGGCCCCTAGAGACAGGCCTTTATATACACACTATAACCTGAGGACCTGGCCCCTAGAGACAGGCCTTTATATACACACTATAACCTGAGGACCTGGCCCTAGAGACAGGCCTTTATATACACACTATAACCTGAGGACCTGGCCCTAGAGACAGGCCTTTATATACACACTATAACCTGAGGACCTGGCCCCTAGAGACAGGCCTTTATATACACACTATAACCTGAGGACCTGGCCCCTAGAGACAGGCCTTTATATACACACTATAACCTGAGGACCTGGCCCCTAGAGACAGGCCTTTATATACACACTATAACCTGAGGACCTGGCCCTAGAGACAGGCCTTTATATACACACTATAACCTGAGGACCTGGCCCCTAGAGACAGGCCTTTATATACACACTATAACCTGAGGACCTGGCCCCTAGAGACAGGCCTTTATATACACACTATAACCTGAGGACCTGGCCCTAGAGACAGGCCTTTATATACACACTATAACCTGAGGACCTGGCCCCTAGAGACAGGCCTTTATATACACACTATAACCTGAGGACCTGGCCCCTAGAGACAGGCCTTTATATACACACTATAACCTGAGGACCTGGCCCCTAGAGACAGGCCTTTATATACACACTATAACCTGAGGACCTGGCCCTAGAGACAGGCCTTTATATACACACTATAACCTGAGGACCTGGCCCCTAGAGACAGGCCTTTATATACACACTATAACCTGAGGACCTGGCCCCTAGAGACAGGCCTTTATATACACACTATAACCTGAGGACCTGGCCCCTAGAGACAGGCCTTTATATACACACTATAACCTGAGGACCTGGCCCTAGAGACAGGCCTTTATATACACACTATAACCTGAGGACCTGGCCCCTAGAGACAGGCCTTTATATACACACTATAACCTGAGGACCTGGCCCCTAGAGACAGGCCTTTATATACACACTATAACCTGAGGACCTGGCCCTAGAGACAGGCCTTTATATACACACTATAACCTGAGGACCTGGCCCCTAGAGACAGGCCTTTATATACACACTATAACCTGAGGACCTGGCCCCTAGAGACAGGCCTTTATATACACACTATAACCTGAGGACCTGGCCCTAGAGACAGGCCTTTATATACACACTATAACCTGAGACCTGGCCCCTAGAGACAGGCCTTTATATACACACTATAACCTGAGGACCTGGCCCCTAGAGACAGGCCTTTATATACACACTATAACCTGAGGACCTGGCCCCTAGAGACAGGCCTTTATATACACACTATAACCTGAGGACCTGGCCCCTAGAGACAGGCCTTTATATACACACTATAACCTGAGGACCTGGCCCCTAGAGACAGGCCTTTATATACACACTATAACCTGAGGACCTGGCCCTAGAGACAGGCCTTTATATACACACTATAACCTGAGGACCTGGCCCTAGAGACAGGCCTTTATATACACACTATAACCTGAGGACCTGGCCCCTAGAGACAGGCCTTTATATACACACTATAACCTGAGGACCTGGCCCCTAGAGACAGGCCTTTATATACACACTATAACCTGAGGACCTGGCCCCTAGAGACAGGCCTTTATATACACACTATAACCTGAGGACCTGGCCCTAGAGACAGGCCTTTATATACACACTATAACCTGAGGACCTGGCCCCTAGAGACAGGCCTTTATATACACACTATAACCTGAGGACCTGGCCCCTAGAGACAGGCCTTTATATACACACTATAACCTGAGGACCTGGCCCCTAGAGACAGGCCTTTATATACACACTATAACCTGAGGACCTGGCCCCTAGAGACAGGCCTTTATATACACACTATAACCTGAGGACCTGGCCCCTAGAGACAGGCCTTTATATACACACTATAACCTGAGGACCTGGCCCCTAGAGACAGGCCTTTATATACACACTATAACCTGAGGACCTGGCCCCTAGAGACAGGCCTTTATATACACACTATAACCTGAGGACCTGGGCCCTAGAGACAGGCCTTTATATACACACTATAACCTGAGGACCTGGCCCTAGAGACAGGCCTTTATATACACACTATAACCTGAGGACCTGGCCCCTAGAGACAGGCCTTTATATACACACTATAACCTGAGGACCTGGCCCTAGAGACAGGCCTTTATATACACACTATAACCTGAGGACCTGGCCCTAGAGACAGGCCTTTATATACACACTATAACCTGAGGACCTGGCCCCTAGAGACAGGCCTTTATATACACACTATAACCTGAGGACCTGGCCCCTAGAGACAGGCCTTTATATACACACTATAACCTGAGGACCTGGCCCCTAGAGACAGGCCTTTATATACACACTATAACCTGAGGACCTGGCCCTAGAGACAGGCCTTTATATACACACTATAACCTGAGGACCTGGCCCTAGAGACAGGCCTTTATATACACACTATAACCTGAGGACCTGGCCCCTAGAGACAGGCCTTTATATACACACTATAACCTGAGGACCTGGCCCTAGAGACAGGCCTTTATATACACACTATAACCTGAGGACCTGGCCCTAGAGACAGGCCTTTATATACACACTATAACCTGAGGACCTGGCCCCTAGAGACAGGCCTTTATATACACACTATAACCTGAGGACCTGGCCCCTAGAGACAGGCCTTTATATACACACTATAACCTGAGGACCTGGCCCTAGAGACAGGCCTTTATATACACACTATAACCTGAGGACCTGGCCCCTAGAGACAGGCCTTTATATACACACTATAACCTGAGGACCTGGGCCCTAGAGACAGGCCTTTATATACACACTATAACCTGAGGACCTGGCCCCTAGAGACAGGCCTTTATATACACACTATAACCTGAGGACCTGGCCCCTAGAGACAGGCCTTTATATACACACTATAACCTGAGGACCTGGCCCCTAGAGACAGGCCTTTATATACACACTATAACCTGAGGACCTGGCCCCTAGAGACAGGCCTTTATATACACACTATAACCTGAGGACCTGGCCCCTAGAGACAGGCCTTTATATACACACTATAACCTGAGGACCTGGCCCTAGAGACAGGCCTTTATATACACACTATAACCTGAGGACCTGGCCCCTAGAGACAGGCCTTTATATACACACTATAACCTGAGGACCTGGCCCCTAGAGACAGGCCTTTATATACACACTATAACCTGAGGACCTGGCCCCTAGAGACAGGCCTTTATATACACACTATAACCTGAGGACCTGGCCCCTAGAGACAGGCCTTTATATACACACTATAACCTGAGGACCTGGCCCCTAGAGACAGGCCTTTATATACACACTATAACCTGAGGACCTGGCCCCTAGAGACAGGCCTTTATATACACACTATAACCTGAGGACCTGGCCCTAGAGACAGGCCTTTATATACACACTATAACCTGAGGACCTGGCCCCTAGAGACAGGCCTTTATATACACACTATAACCTGAGGACCTGGCCCTAGAGACAGGCCTTTATATACACACTATAACCTGAGGACCTGGCCCCTAGAGACAGGCCTTTATATACACACTATAACCTGAGGACCTGGCCCCTAGAGACAGGCCTTTATATACACACTATAACCTGAGGACCTGGCCCTAGAGACAGGCCTTTATATACACACTATAACCTGAGGACCTGGCCCTAGAGACAGGCCTTTATATACACACTATAACCTGAGGACCTGGCCCCTAGAGACAGGCCTTTATATACACACTATAACCTGAGGACCTGGCCCCTAGAGACAGGCCTTTATATACACACTATAACCTGAGGACCTGGCCCCTAGAGACAGGCCTTTATATACACACTATAACCTGAGGACCTGGCCCCTAGAGACAGGCCTTTATATACACACTATAACCTGAGGACCTGGCCCTAGAGACAGGCCTTTATATACACACTATAACCTGAGGACCTGGCCCCTAGAGACAGGCCTTTATATACACACTATAACCTGAGGACCTGGCCCCTAGAGACAGGCCTTTATATACACACTATAACCTGAGGACCTGGCCCCTAGAGACAGGCCTTTATATACACACTATAACCTGAGGACCTGGCCCCTAGAGACAGGCCTTTATATACACACTATAACCTGAGGACCTGGCCCCTAGAGACAGGCCTTTATATACACACTATAACCTGAGGACCTGGCCCCTAGAGACAGGCCTTTATATACACACTATAACCTGAGGACCTGGCCCCTAGAGACAGGCCTTTATATACACACTATAACCTGAGGACCTGGCCCCTAGAGACAGGCCTTTATATACACACTATAACCTGAGGACCTGGCCCCTAGAGACAGGCCTTTATATACACACTATAACCTGAGGACCTGGCCCCTAGAGACAGGCCTTTATATACACACTATAACCTGAGGACCTGGCCCCTAGAGACAGGCCTTTATATACACACTATAACCTGAGGACCTGGCCCCTAGAGACAGGCCTTTATATACACACTATAACCTGAGGACCTGGCCCCTAGAGACAGGCCTTTATATACACACTATAACCTGAGGACCTGGCCCCTAGAGACAGGCCTTTATATACACACTATAACCTGAGGACCTGGCCCCTAGAGACAGGCCTTTATATACACACTATAACCTGAGGACCTGGCCCCTAGAGACAGGCCTTTATATACACACTATAACCTGAGGACCTGGCCCCTAGAGACAGGCCTTTATATACACACTATAACCTGAGGACCTGGCCCCTAGAGACAGGCCTTTATATACACACTATAACCTGAGGACCTGGCCCCTAGAGACAGGCCTTTATATACACACTATAACCTGAGGACCTGGCCCCTAGAGACAGGCCTTTATATACACACTATAACCTGAGGACCTGGCCCCTAGAGACAGGCCTTTATATACACACTATAACCTGAGGACCTGGCCCCTAGAGACAGGCCTTTATATACACACTATAACCTGAGGACCTGGCCCCTAGAGACAGGCCTTTATATACACACTATAACCTGAGGACCTGGCCCCTAGAGACAGGCCTTTATATACACACTATAACCTGAGGACCTGGCCCCTAGAGACAGGCCTTTATATACACACTATAACCTGAGGACCTGGCCCCTAGAGACAGGCCTTTATATACACACTATAACCTGAGGACCTGGCCCCTAGAGACAGGCCTTTATATACACACTATAACCTGAGGACCTGGCCCCTAGAGACAGGCCTTTATATACACACTATAACCTGAGGACCTGGCCCCTAGAGACAGGCCTTTATATACACACTATAACCTGAGGACCTGGCCCCTAGAGACAGGCCTTTATATACACACTATAACCTGAGGACCTGGCCCCTAGAGACAGGCCTTTATATACACACTATAACCTGAGGACCTGGCCCCTAGAGACAGGCCTTTATATACACACTATAACCTGAGGACCTGGCCCCTAGAGACAGGCCTTTATATACACACTATAACCTGAGGACCTGGCCCCTAGAGACAGGCCTTTATATACACACTATAACCTGAGGACCTGGCCCCTAGAGACAGGCCTTTATATACACACTATAACCTGAGGACCTGGCCCCTAGAGACAGGCCTTTATATACACACTATAACCTGAGGACCTGGCCCCTAGAGACAGGCCTTTATATACACACTATAACCTGAGGACCTGGCCCCTAGAGACAGGCCTTTATATACACACTATAACCTGAGGACCTGGCCCCTAGAGACAGGCCTTTATATACACACTATAACCTGAGGACCTGGCCCCTAGAGACAGGCCTTTATATACACACTATAACCTGAGGACCTGGCCCCTAGAGACAGGCCTTTATATACACACTATAACCTGAGGACCTGGCCCCTAGAGACAGGCCTTTATATACACACTATAACCTGAGGACCTGGCCCCTAGAGACAGGCCTTTATATACACACTATAACCTGAGGACCTGGCCCCTAGAGACAGGCCTTTATATACACACTATAACCTGAGGACCTGGCCCCTAGAGACAGGCCTTTATATACACACTATAACCTGAGGACCTGGCCCCTAGAGACAGGCCTTTATATACACACTATAACCTGAGGACCTGGCCCCTAGAGACAGGCCTTTATATACACACTATAACCTGAGGACCTGGCCCCTAGAGACAGGCCTTTATATACACACTATAACCTGAGGACCTGGCCCCTAGAGACAGGCCTTTATATACACACTATAACCTGAGGACCTGGCCCCTAGAGACAGGCCTTTATATACACACTATAACCTGAGGACCTGGCCCCTAGAGACAGGCCTTTATATACACACTATAACCTGAGGACCTGGCCCCTAGAGACAGGCCTTTATATACACACTATAACCTGAGGACCTGGCCCCTAGAGACAGGCCTTTATATACACACTATAACCTGAGGACCTGGCCCCTAGAGACAGGCCTTTATATACACACTATAACCTGAGGACCTGGCCCCTAGAGACAGGCCTTTATATACACACTATAACCTGAGGACCTGGCCCCTAGAGACAGGCCTTTATATACACACTATAACCTGAGGACCTGGCCCCTAGAGACAGGCCTTTATATACACACTATAACCTGAGGACCTGGCCCCTAGAGACAGGCCTTTATATACACACTATAACCTGAGGACCTGGCCCCTAGAGACAGGCCTTTATATACACACTATAACCTGAGGACCTGGCCCCTAGAGACAGGCCTTTATATACACACTATAACCTGAGGACCTGGCCCCTAGAGACAGGCCTTTATATACACACTATAACCTGAGGACCTGGCCCCTAGAGACAGGCCTTTATATACACACTATAACCTGAGGACCTGGCCCCTAGAGACAGGCCTTTATATACACACTATAACCTGAGGACCTGGCCCCTAGAGACAGGCCTTTATATACACACTATAACCTGAGGACCTGGCCCCTAGAGACAGGCCTTTATATACACACTATAACCTGAGGACCTGGCCCCTAGAGACAGGCCTTTATACACACTATAACCTGAGGACCTGGCCCCTAGAGACAGGCCTTTATATACACACTATAACCTGAGGACCTGGCCCCTAGAGACAGGCCTTTATATACACACTATAACCTGAGGACCTGGCCCCTAGAGACAGGCCTTTATATACACACTATAACCTGAGGACCTGGCCCCTAGAGACAGGCCTTTATATACACACTATAACCTGAGGACCTGGCCCCTAGAGACAGGCCTTTATATACACACTATAACCTGAGGACCTGGCCCCTAGAGACAGGCCTTTATATACACACTATAACCTGAGGACCTGGCCCCTAGAGACAGGCCTTTATATACACACTATAACCTGAGGACCTGGCCCCTAGAGACAGGCCTTTATATACACACTATAACCTGAGGACCTGGCCCCTAGAGACAGGCCTTTATATACACACTATAACCTGAGGACCTGGCCCCTAGAGACAGGCCTTTATATACACACTATAACCTGAGGACCTGGCCCCTAGAGACAGGCCTTTATATACACACTATAACCTGAGGACCTGGCCCCTAGAGACAGGCCTTTATATACACACTATAACCTGAGGACCTGGCCCCTAGAGACAGGCCTTTATATACACACTATAACCTGAGGACCTGGCCCCTAGAGACAGGCCTTTATATACACACTATAACCTGAGGACCTGGCCCCTAGAGACAGGCCTTTATATACACACTATAACCTGAGGACCTGGCCCCTAGAGACAGGCCTTTATATACACACTATAACCTGAGGACCTGGCCCCTAGAGACAGGCCTTTATATACACACTATAACCTGAGGACCTGGCCCCTAGAGACAGGCCTTTATATACACACTATAACCTGAGGACCTGGCCCCTAGAGACAGGCCTTTATATACACACTATAACCTGAGGACCTGGCCCCTAGAGACAGGCCTTTATATACACACTATAACCTGAGGACCTGGCCCCTAGAGACAGGCCTTTATATACACACTATAACCTGAGGACCTGGCCCCTAGAGACAGGCCTTTATATACACACTATAACCTGAGGACCTGGCCCCTAGAGACAGGCCTTTATATACACACTATAACCTGAGGACCTGGCCCCTAGAGACAGGCCTTTATATACACACTATAACCTGAGGACCTGGCCCCTAGAGACAGGCCTTTATATACACACTATAACCTGAGGACCTGGCCCCTAGAGACAGGCCTTTATATACACACTATAACCTGAGGACCTGGCCCCTAGAGACAGGCCTTTATATACACACTATAACCTGAGGACCTGGCCCCTAGAGACAGGCCTTTATATACACACTATAACCTGAGGACCTGGCCCCTAGAGACAGGCCTTTATATACACACTATAACCTGAGGACCTGGCCCCTAGAGACAGGCCTTTATATACACACTATAACCTGAGGACCTGGCCCCTAGAGACAGGCCTTTATATACACACTATAACCTGAGGACCTGGCCCCTAGAGACAGGCCTTTATATACACACTATAACCTGAGGACCTGGCCCCTAGAGACAGGCCTTTATATACACACTATAACCTGAGGACCTGGCCCCTAGAGACAGGCCTTTATATACACACTATAACCTGAGGACCTGGCCCCTAGAGACAGGCCTTTATATACACACTATAACCTGAGGACCTGGCCCCTAGAGACAGGCCTTTATATACACACTATAACCTGAGGACCTGGCCCCTAGAGACAGGCCTTTATATACACACTATAACCTGAGGACCTGGCCCCTAGAGACAGGCCTTTATATACACACTATAACCTGAGGACCTGGCCCCTAGAGACAGGCCTTTATATACACACTATAACCTGAGGACCTGGCCCCTAGAGACAGGCCTTTATATACACACTATAACCTGAGGACCTGGCCCCTAGAGACAGGCCTTTATATACACACTATAACCTGAGGACCTGGCCCCTAGAGACAGGCCTTTATATACACACTATAACCTGAGGACCTGGCCCCTAGAGACAGGCCTTTATATACACACTATAACCTGAGGACCTGGCCCCTAGAGACAGGCCTTTATATACACACTATAACCTGAGGACCTGGCCCCTAGAGACAGGCCTTTATATACACACTATAACCTGAGGACCTGGCCCCTAGAGACAGGCCTTTATATACACACTATAACCTGAGGACCTGGCCCCTAGAGACAGGCCTTTATATACACACTATAACCTGAGGACCTGGCCCCTAGAGACAGGCCTTTATATACACACTATAACCTGAGGACCTGGCCCCTAGAGACAGGCCTTTATATACACACTATAACCTGAGGACCTGGCCCCTAGAGACAGGCCTTTATATACACACTATAACCTGAGGACCTGGCCCCTAGAGACAGGCCTTTATATACACACTATAACCTGAGGACCTGGCCCCTAGAGACAGGCCTTTATATACACACTATAACCTGAGGACCTGGCCCCTAGAGACAGGCCTTTATATACACACTATAACCTGAGGACCTGGCCCCTAGAGACAGGCCTTTATATACACACTATAACCTGAGGACCTGGCCCCTAGAGACAGGCCTTTATATACACACTATAACCTGAGGACCTGGCCCCTAGAGACAGGCCTTTATATACACACTATAACCTGAGGACCTGGCCCCTAGAGACAGGCCTTTATATACACACTATAACCTGAGGACCTGGCCCCTAGAGACAGGCCTTTATATACACACTATAACCTGAGGACCTGGCCCCTAGAGACAGGCCTTTATATACACACTATAACCTGAGGACCTGGCCCCTAGAGACAGGCCTTTATATACACACTATAACCTGAGGACCTGGCCCCTAGAGACAGGCCTTTATATACACACTATAACCTGAGGACCTGGCCCCTAGAGACAGGCCTTTATATACACACTATAACCTGAGGACCTGGCCCCTAGAGACAGGCCTTTATATACACACTATAACCTGAGGACCTGGCCCCTAGAGACAGGCCTTTATATACACACTATAACCTGAGGACCTGGCCCCTAGAGACAGGCCTTTATATACACACTATAACCTGAGGACCTGGCCCCTAGAGACAGGCCTTTATATACACACTATAACCTGAGGACCTGGCCCCTAGAGACAGGCCTTTATATACACACTATAACCTGAGGACCTGGCCCCTAGAGACAGGCCTTTATATACACACTATAACCTGAGGACCTGGCCCCTAGAGACAGGCCTTTATATACACACTATAACCTGAGGACCTGGCCCCTAGAGACAGGCCTTTATATACACACTATAACCTGAGGACCTGGCCCCTAGAGACAGGCCTTTATATACACACTATAACCTGAGGACCTGGCCCCTAGAGACAGGCCTTTATATACACACTATAACCTGAGGACCTGGCCCCTAGAGACAGGCCTTTATATACACACTATAACCTGAGGACCTGGCCCCTAGAGACAGGCCTTTATATACACACTATAACCTGAGGACCTGGCCCCTAGAGACAGGCCTTTATATACACACTATAACCTGAGGACCTGGCCCCTAGAGACAGGCCTTTATATACACACTATAACCTGAGGACCTGGCCCCTAGAGACAGGCCTTTATATACACACTATAACCTGAGGACCTGGCCCCTAGAGACAGGCCTTTATATACACACTATAACCTGAGGACCTGGCCCCTAGAGACAGGCCTTTATATACACACTATAACCTGAGGACCTGGCCCCTAGAGACAGGCCTTTATATACACACTATAACCTGAGGACCTGGCCCCTAGAGACAGGCCTTTATATACACACTATAACCTGAGGACCTGGCCCCTAGAGACAGGCCTTTATATACACACTATAACCTGAGGACCTGGCCCCTAGAGACAGGCCTTTATATACACACTATAACCTGAGGACCTGGCCCCTAGAGACAGGCCTTTATATACACACTATAACCTGAGGACCTGGCCCCTAGAGACAGGCCTTTATATACACACTATAACCTGAGGACCTGGCCCCTAGAGACAGGCCTTTATATACACACTATAACCTGAGGACCTGGCCCCTAGAGACAGGCCTTTATATACACACTATAACCTGAGGACCTGGCCCCTAGAGACAGGCCTTTATATACACACTATAACCTGAGGACCTGGCCCCTAGAGACAGGCCTTTATATACACACTATAACCTGAGGACCTGGCCCCTAGAGACAGGCCTTTATATACACACTATAACCTGAGGACCTGGCCCCTAGAGACAGGCCTTTATATACACACTATAACCTGAGGACCTGGCCCCTAGAGACAGGCCTTTATATACACACTATAACCTGAGGACCTGGCCCCTAGAGACAGGCCTTTATATACACACTATAACCTGAGGACCTGGCCCCTAGAGACAGGCCTTTATATACACACTATAACCTGAGGACCTGGCCCCTAGAGACAGGCCTTTATATACACACTATAACCTGAGGACCTGGCCCCTAGAGACAGGCCTTTATATACACACTATAACCTGAGGACCTGGCCCCTAGAGACAGGCCTTTATATACACACTATAACCTGAGGACCTGGCCCCTAGAGACAGGCCTTTATATACACACTATAACCTGAGGACCTGGCCCCTAGAGACAGGCCTTTATATACACACTATAACCTGAGGACCTGGCCCCTAGAGACAGGCCTTTATATACACACTATAACCTGAGGACCTGGCCCCTAGAGACAGGCCTTTATATACACACTATAACCTGAGGACCTGGCCCCTAGAGACAGGCCTTTATATACACACTATAACCTGAGGACCTGGCCCCTAGAGACAGGCCTTTATATACACACTATAACCTGAGGACCTGGCCCCTAGAGACAGGCCTTTATATACACACTATAACCTGAGGACCTGGCCCCTAGAGACAGGCCTTTATATACACACTATAACCTGAGGACCTGGCCCCTAGAGACAGGCCTTTATATACACACTATAACCTGAGGACCTGGCCCCTAGAGACAGGCCTTTATATACACACTATAACCTGAGGACCTGGCCCTAGAGACAGGCCTTTATATACACACTATAACCTGAGGACCTGGCCCCTAGAGACAGGCCTTTATATACACACTATAACCTGAGGACCTGGCCCCTAGAGACAGGCCTTTATATACACACTATAACCTGAGGACCTGGCCCCTAGAGACAGGCCTTTATATACACACTATAACCTGAGGACCTGGCCCCTAGAGACAGGCCTTTATATACACACTATAACCTGAGGACCTGGCCCCTAGAGACAGGCCTTTATATACACACTATAACCTGAGGACCTGGCCCCTAGAGACAGGCCTTTATATACACACTATAACCTGAGGACCTGGCCCCTAGAGACAGGCCTTTATATACACACTATAACCTGAGGACCTGGCCCCTAGAGACAGGCCTTTATATACACACTATAACCTGAGGACCTGGCCCCTAGAGACAGGCCTTTATATACACACTATAACCTGAGGACCTGGCCCCTAGAGACAGGCCTTTATATACACACTATAACCTGAGGACCTGGCCCCTAGAGACAGGCCTTTATATACACACTATAACCTGAGGACCTGGCCCCTAGAGACAGGCCTTTATATACACACTATAACCTGAGGACCTGGCCCCTAGAGACAGGCCTTTATATACACACTATAACCTGAGGACCTGGCCCCTAGAGACAGGCCTTTATATACACACTATAACCTGAGGACCTGGCCCCTAGAGACAGGCCTTTATATACACACTATAACCTGAGGACCTGGCCCCTAGAGACAGGCCTTTATATACACACTATAACCTGAGGACCTGGCCCCTAGAGACAGGCCTTTATATACACACTATAACCTGAGGACCTGGCCCCTAGAGACAGGCCTTTATATACACACTATAACCTGAGGACCTGGCCCCTAGAGACAGGCCTTTATATACACACTATAACCTGAGGACCTGGCCCCTAGAGACAGGCCTTTATATACACACTATAACCTGAGGACCTGGCCCCTAGAGACAGGCCTTTATATACACACTATAACCTGAGGACCTGGCCCCTAGAGACAGGCCTTTATATACACACTATAACCTGAGGACCTGGCCCCTAGAGACAGGCCTTTATATACACACTATAACCTGAGGACCTGGCCCCTAGAGACAGGCCTTTATATACACACTATAACCTGAGGACCTGGCCCCTAGAGACAGGCCTTTATATACACACTATAACCTGAGGACCTGGCCCCTAGAGACAGGCCTTTATATACACACTATAACCTGAGGACCTGGCCCCTAGAGACAGGCCTTTATATACACACTATAACCTGAGGACCTGGCCCCTAGAGACAGGCCTTTATATACACACTATAACCTGAGGACCTGGCCCCTAGAGACAGGCCTTTATATACACACTATAACCTGAGGACCTGGCCCCTAGAGACAGGCCTTTATATACACACTATAACCTGAGGACCTGGCCCCTAGAGACAGGCCTTTATATACACACTATAACCTGAGGACCTGGCCCCTAGAGACAGGCCTTTATATACACACTATAACCTGAGGACCTGGCCCCTAGAGACAGGCCTTTATATACACACTATAACCTGAGGACCTGGCCCCTAGAGACAGGCCTTTATATACACACTATAACCTGAGGACCTGGCCCCTAGAGACAGGCCTTTATATACACACTATAACCTGAGGACCTGGCCCCTAGAGACAGGCCTTTATATACACACTATAACCTGAGGACCTGGCCCCTAGAGACACCTTTATATACACACTATAACCTGAGGACCTGGCCCCTAGAGACAGGCCTTTATATACACACTATAACCTGAGGGCCCCTAGAGACAGGCCTTTATATACACACTATAACCTGAGGACCTGGCCCCTAGAGACAGGCCTTTATATACACACTATAACCTGAGGACCTGGCCCCTAGAGACAGGCCTTTATATACACACTATAACCTGAGGACCTGGCCCCTAGAGACAGGCCTTTATATACACACTATAACCTGAGGACCTGGCCCCTAGAGACAGGCCTTTATATACACACTATAACCTGAGGACCTGGCCCCTAGAGACAGGCCTTTATATACACACTATAACCTGAGGACCTGGCCCCTAGAGACAGGCCTTTATATACACACTATAACCTGAGGACCTGGCCCCTAGAGACAGGCCTTTATATACACACTATAACCTGAGGACCTGGCCCCTAGAGACAGGCCTTTATATACACACTATAACCTGAGGACCTGGCCCCTAGAGACAGGCCTTTATATACACACTATAACCTGAGGACCTGGCCCCTAGAGACAGGCCTTTATATACACACTATAACCTGAGGACCTGGCCCCTAGAGACAGGCCTTTATATACACACTATAACCTGAGGACCTGGCCCCTAGAGACAGGCCTTTATATACGCCTTTATATACACACTATAACCTGAGGACCTGGCCCCTAGAGACAGGCCTTTATATACACACTATAACCTGAGGACCTGGCCCCTAGAGACAGGCCTTTATATACACAC
>NW_028173625.1:22500-27500 GCF_963971535.1 Notolepis coatsorum | reverse complement strand
TTAGCCTAGCTTAGCGTCAATCACTGGAAGTAGGTGTGCCAGTGTAGCCTAGTTCCCAACAGTCACGAAATACACTCCAAACACAACCCCAAAACGTTCCTGTAAACATGTCGTGACCTGTGTATTTACCACGTTGTTTTTTTGAAAAACTGAGCTTTTGAGGTGATGAAATCACTGCGTAGAAAACTAAAATGTACATTTTTATATATTTTTTCTCTCCATGTGGTAAATACACATGTTTACAGGAACGTTTTGGAGTTGTATTTGGAGTGTATTTCGTGAGCAAAATGCATGTATCGCTCCATAGCGCCGTTTTCAACAATTAGCCAGGATCACTCTGAAACTATACAATATTCACCACGGTATAACACGCCAACGTATACATGAAAAAATTCATATATTTCTTAATAATAATTATTTTTCTCTCCTTCCTACATTCCACCAGGGCCTTGAGGAGGGCGAGGAAGATCATGGCAGGACCCCTCCCACCCGGGTCACGGCCTCTCCATCATGCTCCCCCCACGGCAGGCGGCTACTATGGCTGCCCAAGACATTAAAATCCCGCCATAGACTCAGTTTCTTCCCCTCAGCAGCTCGCCTGGTAAACGAGTCAGGTGTCCCCCTGCTCCCCCCCCCCTCCCCCCCTCTATGGCGAGCTGCTAGGGCTGGACCTCTGGACTTGAACTGTGCTGCACTGTATCCATGTCCCCAACCACTGCACTTTACTGTCTTATCGTTGTCTCACTGTTCTGTCCTGTTTTGCACATATTTATTTATTATTATGTCTATTCCTATATGTGAAAAAAATCATGCACTGTAATGTCAAATCACGTTCCATTTGTACCTGTACAATATGGTGAATAAAGTCATCTGAATCTGAATCTGAATGTTGATTGTCCCTATACTTTACAGCGCTGGCACACTAAGTGCAAAGATGGGAAAATAGCGTGGCACTCAAAGAGTTGAGCTTCACGTATCTGTAGAAACATAGCACAAAAACAACCGCTTACGACTAATGATTGGCGGAGATACGAGTTGTCGTTTCAGAACAATGGAAAAAGCTGGCTGTTGTTTCAGCACCACGGCCAGCGCTGTTTGCTCTGTGTGAAGGCCTTGGGGCGCGTTCCAAGGAGAGGCGACGAAGCCCGTTGTAAACGAATTACATTTCTTTCACGAGCGGATGGATGGGAACACGGCTTGTGCCGTATCTTCATGCGAGGACGAGGACGAACCGTGGCTCTCATTCATGAGAATATGAATGCCTTCCGACTGCTCAGGGTATGACTCAGAGTTTCAGGGTAATGGTGTGGCGCCTATAATTGTATTATTTCACAACAGCGTCGGTTTCATTGCAAATAAGACATACAGGTTTAACATAACTTTTTTTCCACATCGACTTTTTTTTTGCTTTCGGCTCTTTGAGAGTGACATCGTTGCTCAACGCTCGCCTGGTAATTGACAATTCGAAAGGCTATTCTTCTTGCAAGTGTTTCCCACCATTTACATTTACATTTAGTCATTTAGCTGAACGCTTTTATCCAAAGCGACGTACAAGTTCTGTACGACAAGTCATCAGGAAGGGCACAACTCAAATCAGCTGAATAACAACAACCAATCAGTGGCGTAGCGGAGGCCCCCGCCGCTTAGGGGGCCCCGCCCCCACTGTAGACTAACAGGGCGCAGACAGTGTGAGGAGCCCAGTATGGTTCTGCGGGGCTGCAGCTGGATGCATCTCGCGGAGAGGGCGGGGTGGCGGGGCCCCCCCCTCCTCCCTGCTATGATTTGCTCACCTGCGATAGGGCTAGGCTGATAACTAATGTTCATTGGCAGCGTTCAAAACACAGCGGGAAGCGCCGGTAAAAATGCCGCAAATATCCAAGCGGTGCTTAGAAAAACAAGATGAGAGCGAAAGCCGAACAGGAGACGGCAAAGCTACGAAAAAGAACATCATTGTTCCAGCAGGCAGCAAAGGTAGACTGACTCTAACGTTGCTGAAAAATGCATCAGCATTAAGCTCCCCACCCAGGCCGGCCGCGTCGTCCACCACTATCAACACGCCGGTCCCCTGGTCAGCTCCGCGTCGAGTCCAGGCAGACAGACAGCCCAGCCAGGCCCCCAGCCAGGCTACAGCCGCCCAGAATATAACGTTTTATTCGCCATAACCAGTACGGGTAGCCTACAGGTTACATTGGAACTGGAATCTAATACGTAAATTTTTTAGTACATGGTTTAAGTGGCCGCGATGTCCAGTGTGATGATAATAATGATGTGTATAGCGGGACGGCCAGTCACGATATTCAGACATGGCACGAGATTATGGGTCATTGTAATTACGAGGATTTACTGAAACTGCAAGTAGTGTCAGAGCCTGCATAGGTGGAGGGTGAGCTCGACATTAGGGTCGGCTGTAATAGGATGTACCTCGCGCGGAGCGCGCACAATTTTCTCACTTTATTATTGATTTAGGGGAGTGGTCTGCCCTGCGGGGGGGCCCCGACATATTGCGCAACGCCGCTGCAACCAATCAGGATACTGCATGATAGCATCACAGCCATTGATGGATCTCCCCAAAAGTGAAGTCAAAATATCTATGACCCCCCCCCCCCCTCGTGGTGGCTGGTAGCAGTATATAAATATATCAGTATAGGTGTTACGAGTCTGTTCGCATTGATTTGTGCGACAGTGGCTCAGGAGGCTCTGGTAATCAGAAGGTTCCCGGTTCGATTCCCGCTCCTCCCGGGCAGCGTGGCGAAGTGTCGTTGAGCAAGACACTTAACCCCTAATTGCCCCCGATAAGCCCCGGCGTCGGTGGGTGAATGGCTGAGTGAATGTGAGGAACAATTTTTTTTTTAAACCACTTTGGATAAAAGCACTATATAAATACACCATGTATTTAGGCTAATACAAATAAATATGTAAGAAAGTGAAAATATTAAACAATAATAGGCTTGTTACCACCATGACAAAGACATAAAAAAGATGTCATATATCCCATAGTCAATTGTACTGGAAAATTAAATACAATCAAATACTGGTGTAAAAAAACGAAAAAAATTACAATACTGTGGCCATATGGTCCTAACCGTGCGTGTTCACTGGTAACTAACCACACACTCCAAGCGTTGAGTGACAGCTCTCTGTTTACCCACCGGTCGGTCTCCTTGCTGAACTGACCCCTCCCCACGTCGTTGACGGCGCACTGACGGAACTGATAGGTGCGAGCGGGGATGAGGCCGCTGACAGTCACCCCCGTAGACTCTGGCTCTATGTTGGCGAGAAGCACTGTCCATGGAGCATCTGAGGTAAGAGAGACATGCAGGCAGACAGACAGACAGACAGACAGACAGACAGACAGACAGACAGACAGACAGACAGACAGACAGACGGACAGACGGACGGACGGACGGACGGACGGACAGACAGACAGACAGACAGACAGACAGACAGACAGACAGACAGACAGACAGACAGACAGACAGACAGACAGACAGACAGACAGACAGACAGACAGACAGACAGACAGACAGACAGGTGTACAAACATGAACAGAGGCTGTGAGAAATAAGAACTGAGAACTGGTTAATTTCATGTGAGAGAATGACATAATTTCTTTTCTATGTAAAGCAACCTTGGGTTTATGAAAGACGCTATATAAAACAAAGTTATTCTTATTCTTATTATGCCTACTACTACTGCTGCTACTACTACTATTACTACTACTACTACTACTACTACTACTACTACTACTACTACTACTACTACTACTACTACTACTACTACTACTGCTGCTACTACTACTATTACTACTACTACTACTACTACTACTACTACTACTACTACTACTACTACTACTACTACTACTACTACTACTACTACTACTACTACTACTACTACTACTACTGTTACTACTATTACTACTACTGCTGCTAATACTACTATTACTACTACTGCTGCTAATACTACTATTACTACTACTGCTGCTAATACTGTTCCTAGTTGTTGTTGGTGAGCCACTCACTGTTCTCAGACACCTCCAGGATGTAGCGGATCAGCGGGCTGTTGCCGTCGAAGGCCTCGGCCCACGTCAGGTTAATCGCCCTCTTCTCTGTGGCGCTCAGAGTGGCTATGGGGTTCTCTGGAGCATGGGGGAGCTGCCTGTGTGTGGGTGAGGTGGGTAGGGGGTGATTGATAGATCACGGTCAATAGTCCAGAAAACACATATCCTCCACTTGTCATCCACTGTAGTGTAAAACAAGGCAACACAATAGAGGCCGCTGAGCGGGATCCGCACCTGACTCGGAGGTGGGCGCTGCGGGAGTCGTTGCCCCCCACAGAGGTCACGCGGCAGGTGTATGTTCCGATGTCACCCGACCAGGTCTGGGAGATGTGCAGCGTGCCGTCAGGATCCAGCCGCAGGCGAGGAGAGACGCTCACATCCACCACCACGCTGCTCTTATCCCACACGTGTCTGGTGGAGAACACCGGGAGAATAACGTCTTCATACCTGTATCACTCTACATACTGATACAACCCTGTACATCTCCCTTACCTACTCCTACTAGTTACGCTGCTGGCCAGTATGACTTACTACCATAGTGTCTTTATACCTGTATCACTGTATACATATTAATACTACAACTCTGTACATACATCTGATTAGCACTATTACTCAGTAGTACTAATACATTTTATACCCAGTTTAATCACCTGTAGTACATTGTATATTACTATTGCACTTTACTGTTACATTTGCACTCTGGTTGGATGCCAAACGTCTTTTTGTAGTACTGTCCTTGTGCTGTATATGATGAAAAATGTGCTAATGCATTTGAATCTCTTGTTACATTTGGTCCGCTGTAGCAAACGCCTTCACACCAATACGCCTAACCTAGAACCTGTCAAGAGAGCTCATTGATTTTCTACTAGTGGCGACGGACAGAAATAAAAACATATACAGGTATCAAGGCCACATTTGACTACTTTGAGAGTTCAAGATACTT
>NW_028173625.1:0-17500 GCF_963971535.1 Notolepis coatsorum | reverse complement strand
GACTCGATCTTCCCAGGTCAGGCCGAGGATCCTTTGGAGGCAACGGATGTGGAAAGCGTCCAGGTTGGTGATGTGCCGGCGGTATGGGGTCCAGGATTCTGCTCCATAGAGCAGAGTGGAGAGACATACTGCGTTGTAAACGGCAACCTTGGTGCTGATCTTCAGGTTTCGGTTTTCAAAAACCCTGCTGCGTAGGCGTCCAAAGGATGATGCCGCTTTATTGATACGTGTGTGTATCTCCGCGTCAAGGGAGCAGCATGAGGACAGAGTGGAGCCGAGGTAGGTGAAATGATCCACTGTTTTAAGTGGAACACCGTTTATGTGAAAACTGGGAGGTGTAGAGGTTCGGGAAGTGAGTTGGGACATGACTTCGGTTTTTTGTATGTTGACCTGGAGACCGAAGGATTGGTACAGGCTGGATATGGTGTCGAGAGCATGCTGCATAGACTCTGGACTGTGAGCTAAGATGGCACAGTTATCAGCGTACTGTAGCTCACATACTTGGCAGGATTTTGTCTTTGTGTGTGCCTGGAGCCGGCGGATGTTGAAGAGACTACCATCAAGGCGGTATTCCACATGGACACCGTCTTCATGTCCCAGGGCTCGGCGGAAGAGGCAGGTGACGGCAGAGAGGAGGAGATTAAAGAGCACCGGAGCCAAGACACAGCCCTGCTTCACCCCAACATTAACCTTAAAGGATTCTGACTGGATCCACACATATAACACACACACACACACACACACACACACACACACACACACACACACACACACACACACACACACACACACACACACACACACACACACACACACACACACACACACACACACACACACACACACACACACACACACACACACACACACACCTCAAATTGACTGTAATACTTTCCATATCTCCCTAAAGGAGAAGCATCTCAGGGTGGATAAACAACCAGGACGTCTCGCTGATTCTGGGAACTAATTAAAGAACAAAGTTACCGTGCGGCGGAGGGAGGAAGAAAGATATTTCCAGATTGATCTCCAACTGTGTGTTGGATGGAGTTCATTAGAGCTAATATTTCTCGTTAAAACTGAACAGAATCTTACAAAAGGTCATCATGCAGCACAAGTACAGTACAACGAAAATAGGTTAGGTGTCCAGCCAGAGTGCAAATGTAACGTGCAACAGTAATATACAATGTACAGGAGATTAAACTGGGTATAAAAATATATCAATTAGTACTACTGAGTAATAGTGTATGTACAGAGTTGTAGTATTAGTGTGTACAGTGATACACTGTATAAAGACACTATGGTAGTAAGTCATACTGGCCAGCATACCTTACAGTAAAGGGGTGTTTCACCTCAAATAAGAAAAAAACAACATGTGTTTCCACTCACCCAGAGTGCCTGTCAATCTGGTTTCAGTGTGATTTGCAGAGGATTGGAGACGTGGCAGATCATGACACAGTCACTCAAGATAATCCATAGACCTCATTGTGAACAGAACAAGTAATATCATGGTGGATGTAGTGTGGTAGAAAATAGTTCACAACTGAACTGTTCACAGCAAGGCCTGTGGGTTATCTGGAGTAACAACATTTCTGGACCGAGACCTTGCTTTGAGCACCACAAACTCAATACCATTCAGCTCCATTGTACTGGAGTGACAGCAGACATCTCTACAGCAGGTATCTCTACAGCAGGTATCTCTACAGCAGGTATCTCTATGGCAGGTATCTCTACAGCAGGTATCTCTATGGCAGGTATCTCTACAGCAGGTATCTCTACAGCAGGTATCTCTACGGCAGGTATCTCTACAGCAGGTATCTCTACAGCAGGTATCTTTACAGCAGGTATCTCTACAGCAGATATCTCTACAGCAGGTATCTCTACAGCAGGTATCTCTACGGCAGGTATCTCTACAGCAGGTATCTCTACAGCAGGTATCTTTACAGCAGGTATCTCTACAGCAGGTATCTCTACAGCAGGTATCTCTACGGCAGGTATCTCTACAGCAGGTATCTCTACAGCAGGTATCTTTACAGCAGGTATCTCTACAGCAGATATCTCTACAGCAGGTATCTCTACAGCAGGTATCTCTACGGCAGGTATCTCTACAGCAGGTATCTCTACAGCAGGTATGTCTACAGCAGACTTCTCCAAAACTCCGCAAATCACACTGATTTATCTATGTGGATGGATAGATAGCATGCAGGAAAAAAAACATGTATATATATTTTGGGTGAACTGTCCCTTTGAATGATTTACCGAAGCTTGAATCCATTAACGAGGGTCAACCCGGTCCTCTCTTACCTGAGGGTGACGCTGGGGTCGTGGGTCACGCCGCAGGTCATGACGGCCTTGGTCCCCTTGATGACGCTCTGGTCCTGAGGGGGCTTGGTGATGCGAGTCCGGGCTGCAACACAACACGTCGAGGTCAGAGGTCGCAGGTCACCCTCCGTGTCTGAGCGGCTGATCGAAGCGATAAACTCTCTATATACGCTCACACTGGACTGTCACTCCGCCTCCAAATCTAGAAGCTCCGCACGTTCCGACGACGCGGTGTGATCTGGTTGAAGCCATGGCATCCTGAGACTAAAGGGCCGTGGTTGAATCCAACCCTGGCGCGTTTAACTGACCTCGGGTCAGTAGTACCACATTTACATTTACATTTCGTCATTTAGCTGACGGTTTTATCCAAAGCCACTTACAAGTTCTGTACGCCAAGTCAGCAGGAAATGTACAACTCTATCAGCTGAGTAACAATGTTGAAACCATGTGTTGAGTGCATAGCACTAAAGACATATTCGTATATTAGGAATATTAGGAATATAATACTATTCTCGGTCCCTGCTCCACAACGGTGGAACGAACTTCCCACCATAGTTAGGACAGCCGAAACCCGATCAATATTTCGCAGTCGAGTATAAACACACTTTTTCTATCAATATAAAAAAAAATCAATAAAAATCCCTAACCTTCTTACTGTCTTATACTATCTCAACACTGCAACACCCAAGTTTCAGCACTGTTTGATCATCATTGTTACTCAGCTATAAGAGTTGTACCCTTCCTGCTGACTTGTTGTACAGAACTTGTAAGT
This sequence comes from Notolepis coatsorum, assembly GCF_963971535.1. Lineage (NCBI taxonomy): Eukaryota > Metazoa > Chordata > Actinopteri > Aulopiformes > Paralepididae > Notolepis > Notolepis coatsorum. The sequence continues at coordinate 14,409 of NW_028173625.1, read as the reverse complement.
CGCTTTGGATAAAAGCGTCAGCTAAATTACAAAATGTAAATGTAAATGTAAATGTAGGAAAAGTGCATGATAGTAGAAGACAGTAGGAAGGTTAGTGTTTTGAATTTTTTTTCAGATATTGATTGAAGAAGTGTGTTTTTAGTCGATGGCAAAATATTGGTTGGGTTTCGGCTATCCTGACTGTGGTGGGAAGTTCGTTCCACCATTGTGGAGCGAGTGTGACCGATCGTATGGTACTCCTTCTGCGTTGTGTTAAATGTCGATGAGCCCTGAGGGAGTTTCGAACCCGGGTCTCCCACGCCATGGGCGACAACATAGACCGCTGCACTAAGAGGTGAATTCACTCCTGGGTACCGTATCTATGTGTCTTTTTTAACTAATTGTTAAAAAATACCACAATTGATACCACAATTGATTTAACTGATAAGTGAAAGACGTGGTGTATTAATCCTGTGTGATCAAGCGCTGATGAGTCCCAGGGGCAATGTGCAATTACGACTATCCCAACCTATGACAGTAATTGTTTTGGGATTGCTAGCGATTGTGAAAAAGCATGGGAGGGAGCCGGGTTATAATAGAGGACACCGATTTTATTTGTTTAGAGATCATTAATAGTTGTGTTTTCTAAAGGATAAGGATGTTTAATAAAAATGTTCATCGTAACATTTCAATTCCCTCCAAATGCAAAAAAATTCCCCCCCCCCCCCCCCCCACCCCGGAAATGAATTAAGGGGGGCTAAAAAAGCCCTGTGAAAAAAACCAGTACATTTCCTTTGTTTGAAGTATGAATGCAACAGGACCCAAATTGGCCAGTTTTTGTTGATATTTTCCCATATCTTTCAAATCGACTGCTGACCTGAATCAAGGCTTTGTTTGTAAGGTATGGTTCGGTTCGTGCGTGGATTGATATTTCACAATACATTTTACACGGCTTAGCCTCGCCTCAAGGTCCTTCTCCACACTGGGTACAGTCAATTACAGTATAAATACTTACAAATGCACATACTATGCTTCTGCATGATGAAAACAATGCATGTTATGTAAGGTCGGTGTGTGTATTGACATTGTACTTACCCCAGACCACCAGGTCAGAGGCGGCCTCGTCGATGCCCCTGGAGTTGCTGGCCATGCAGGTGTAGCTGCCGGCATCAGACAGGTGGGAGGGGCTTATCAGGAGACTGCCCGACTCCAGCAGAGTGAACCTGGGCAGCTGGACGGAGCCACTGGCCAGCACGCGCTCGCCTGGAGGGGGGAGGGGGGGGGGAGAGATGAGGGGGGATAGAGAGAGACATAGGTTGTTGTTGTTGTAGTAGTAGTAGTAGTAGTAGTAGTAGTAGTAGTAGTAGTAGTAGTAGTAGTAGTAGTAGTAGTAGTAGTAGTAGTAGTAGTAGTAGTAGTAGTAGTAGTAGTAGTGAGTGGTATGTGTATGAACCAAGCATCCTTGACTACAGGGACAATGATGGAAATAAGTCTTGGCTTTTCGTTTCTATCCCTGACAAAGCAAATACTCATGTGATCTGTATATGTTTGTTGTCTAAATAAAACCTACCTACCTACCTAGTAGTAGTAGTAGTAGTAGTAGTAGTAGTAGTAGTTGTTGTGAAGGATCAGATTAAACTGAATATATATATTTATTTATGGATATATATTTAATAGTATTTGTATATCGTTTGATATCCCTTGTATATTCCTTGTACATATACACTGAATATCCCTTTAGTCTACTAACAGCCCATAATAGTTTCATTCTCTCATTGGACAAGAACCTGGCGCCAGCAGCCAAGCCCCTTGGTTCAAGTTCAATCGTGCCGACGAACATGTCGTTACTAGCCCGGTTCCGCGTAGGAATACGTCTGGCGAAATACGAATGGTACTATTTGTTCACAGCGCATATATATATGGCGCAAGTAAAGTAGAACTTTCTTTTAGTCCCTTAGCCCTTAGTTCTTTACCCTCCAACCTAGTGGCAAGACATTAAGCCTCACCCACGATACACGTGTGGTGCAGTATGGTCAACTTGGCCTCAGAATGGCATTGAGACATCGTGTGGATTAATAGTTGAATTGTCATAGTTTGGCACTATACCGTCGAGTGGGACGTATTTCTATTAAGTTAATAATAGTCTATTATGTATGGTGCATCGTTCGGTTAGAGTTATAAAGTGAGCAGTACCCCCATCGTTTCCTCGCGTTATCTAGAGTCTTAACCAGGCTGGGCAGACCACGTGTGGTGCTTTCATCCGAGGAGTTCTGGGCTAGGACGAGTGGACCTGCACATTGGATTACCTTACCCGGACGACGGCGAGCCCTACACGGCTTGGATTATCTACTTGCTTTGGGTGCTTTGATTATGCCATGGATAACAGCCAACACTGGTGAGTGTTGGAACTACCCCCGAGAGGAGTCCAGGTGAGACGGCGCTCTACCCGAGTGAGGTCGCCTCACGTCTCTTCGTTGTGGACCGGCAACTACCGTCTACAAGAGGGCCCAACTGTATTCATCTGTGGACCAAGGTTCTGTGGGCACCGTGTTCAGCACTCTGAATTCTCCCAAGAAATCGTTGGCCAGATGGGATATTGCCAGCGGCTCTCCTAACCCCCCCCCCCCTACTGACTTACAACCAGCGGGACCCCCTTTAGTATATCCAGCTATAATCATTTAAGTACCATCGCTATAGTTCCCTAAAGAACCAGGTTGTATACTTGCTTCCTGCGTAACCAGAGATTGGACATTCAATGTTGATTTGCCTACGAATACTCATTTGCCTTACAAGTGCATTCAAATCATAAATGTCATTAAGTGAACGTTGTATATACCCTTTGCTATATATTAAATATTCAATTTATACATTTGTGTGGACTTGGTTTCATGGTGGGAAAGTGTTCATCATATCTATATCATGTACTGTGTGGCCAGTAGTTAAAGTACATAAAGCGGTAGTGGTTTAATGATACCATACTTATCAATACAGTCAGGGAATTGTACCCCTCAGTTAGAATTGGTCCTTCGAGCCGGAGGGTAACTAGTGTAATATTAATATAGTGTTATTAATATTGAAATGGCCTATGATGAACACTCCACGAAACGGTCCTCCTAACGTAGAACGCCCGCGGCGCAGACGACAGACACCTCCGTACTTAGAGGATTACGCTGTCAGTCAACTACCTAGCCTTCTACAGACGGTAAACGCGGTAAAAGTAGAAAGTAAAATTATGTCTGACCTTAACGACCAGGTTACCCCGACCACAGAGGCCCTAGTGGGTTCTAATGTAACTGACCAAGCTCACGGTGGGGACCAGGAGGGAGCTGACATGCCTTTACCCCCCGCCAATACCGAAGAAGTAGTCCCCGACCAGCCCCGGGAGGAAGACAACCCTACAGAGAGAGAACTCTGCACGGAACAAGATGAGGAGAGCGCCGAGGAGATAGAGCTCCAGGACTCCCCAACGAGTACCGCCAGGAGCGGCTCACCTCTACAACCGTCTTCCCTCAGCGAAGCGGAGAGGATGCTATCACAGGCGTTCCTCGTCAGCCTGACAGCCTCTACCGAACGCGATCGACTCCAGGGTGAACGCGATCGACTTCAGGGTGAACGCGATCGACTCCAGACACAGCAACGGAGCGAAGAAGAGCGCATACGCCTGGAGATGAGACGCCTTCAGACGGAAGAGAATATGGCAAGAGACCGAGCAGACACCCAGCGTGCCGCTGCCGGTGCCCAAAGAGAAGCAGAGCGCGACCTCGCTCTCATCCCGCGCGAAACCGAGCGCGACAGACTACAGGGCGAGCGCGACAGACTACAAGCCGAGCGCGACAAGTTACAAGCGCAGCTAATGGAGCAGCTGATCACCAAGGCAACACCTTCTCCCTCCGCCAGGGGTTCAAGGAACTCGTCGAGACAACAGTCAAGGGCAGCATCCCCTAACCGAGCAAGCGACCCTGAACTTGACCAACAGACCAAGCCTATACCCCCCGCAGACCCCCTTCCCCGACCGGTCCAAGCGAGACCCAGCTACAAGGAAGGAGCGGCATACACTGCGGAGAAGCTAAATAAACGACTACAGGATCTAGAGGACCTGATAGAAGAAGAAGAGGGAGAGGAGGAGAACCAAGCCCGACGACAGCACAGTACTCCACCGGACCAGGAGGTCCAGTACAGCCCAGGCTATACCCCCGCGGCGCTGTGCTACAGACCCCCGACTCTATTCACGGGTGAGCACGACGCACGACCAGCCCAGAGGAATAGCACCTGGACCAGCGGGCCATGGTACCCTGCCGGTACCAGCCCACAGAGAGGCGCAAGAGGAGACTCGCCTAGGAGGCCTCTCCCCCAACGCTCGCCGATGTATCAGCCATCCACGGCGTCATACATTGGTACACCGACATTTCCAGACTTCACCTATGAGAATCGAGCACAGTACACGGAGCTCCGGATGTGCTTAGAGACAATGATGGTGGATGTCGCTGATGAACGCCACAAGTATGCAATATTACTGAAGCACCTGAAAGTACCCCGAGCGCACAATATAGCGCTAGCCTATGCCACCTCTACAACCCCATACACCGCGGCTCTAGCAGCGCTGGACCAGAGATATGGACGTATATGGGATTACGTAATCCAAGAGATAAGGCATATTGATCGCCTACCCCCAGCAACAGACAATCGCTCATTAGACGACCTGTCTATAAAAGTGCAGTCCCTGGTAGGGATGCTGGGAGCGCAACGAGAAAAGGGTATGCACGAGCTATACGCCAACTCTAACGTCGAGAGGATTTTAGAGAAGCTGCCACCCGCCAGACAAGAGCGCTTTAGGCGGCAGAGAGACCACCGTGATCCTAACGGTCCCGAACCATCCCTCCTCGATCTAGCCGACTTCCTGGCGAGAGAAGTCAGCAGCCTACGACTGGATACGTTCGTGCGGAGCACACCAAGCTCCAGAGAGGGACCTAGGAGAATAAACGATGGAAGAAGATCGGTGACTGTCATGCACCAATCAGAATCAGTACCGAGCAGTAAGAACCACAGTACCCCCTCGAGAAAAGAGAAGTGGAAGATGGTGTGCCCGTACTGCGAGAAGGAACACTGGCTGTCACAATGTGACCTGTTCACAAAGATGAATGCAGAAGAAGTGAGTCAATGGATAAAGTCCAACAGGCGCTGTTACCGATGTGCGCGCAGTCACATGGCAGCCGAGTGCCGCCTAAAGAAGAGGTGCAGTCGGTGTGACGGAGCCCACCTAGATGTCCTACACGACAGTAACAGAAGAAAGCCTGCACCTGCACCATCGAGCAGCACCAAGGCAAGTGTCATGTACATTGACCCCGCCAGCAGCAGCGGCGCCGAAGTGCTCTTAAAGGTAGTCCGTGTAACATTGAGCTACCAAGATAAAGTCATGGACACTTACGCCGTCCTTGATGACGGGACCAAGAAGACCCTTCTGCTCGCGTCCGCTGCGGCCCAGCTGGGACTGCGGGGGAGCGAGAACCAAATGACGATTCGGACAATAAGAAGAGATTTAAAGACGATAAAAGGCGAGAATGTCTCCTTCACTATCGCAGCAAGCGGGCAGCCAGAGCGACGGTATAGGATTACAAATGCTTTCACCAGCCAAGAAATAGGACTATCACAGTACACCTACCCCATCGCCAAGCTGATGGATAAATATGTGCACCTGCGTCAACTACCTATCCCGCTCATAGACGGCGCCACCCCGACCCTGCTGATAGGCTCCGACCATGCAGACCTCATAGTCCCGATAGACCGGGTCCATACAGGACCCCGAGGCTGTCCTGCAGCAGTCGAGACCCGCCTAGGATGGACACTACAAGGCCCCCTCGCTAAATCTCTCAACCGAACAGCAGCCACTAGCTGCCTCCACTCCAGAGTGACAGAAGAAGACACCACTCTCCTGCAGCATGTCGAGAGGCTATGGACACTAGAGACAATGCCCTTTAAGAACGAAAAGAAAGACATTCGTTCTAAAGAAGACATTTACGCCATAAACCTCCTCGAGCAAGGGACAAAGAGAGTCACAGTCGGCGGAGTGATGAGATACGCAACTCCACTCCTGAGGCGAGAGGGAATGCCCACCTTTCACGCCACGAAAGAAGCTACGGAGCGGTATCTATTGAACACAGAGCGGCGCCTAGCCAAAGACCCCGCTCAAGAGAGTGTGTACCGCGCTGAGATTGAGAAGCTAATCACAGCGGGACACGTGACAAAGATTGACATTAAAGAGGCCGATCAGACGACCGAATCATGGTACGTGCCGCACCACAAGGTCCACCACAACGGCAAGGATCGCATTGTGTTTAACTGCAGCTACCAGATCGGATCCCAGAATCTGAATAAAGAGCTCTTGCCCGGCCCCACACTCGGCCCCTCTCTACTAGGCGTGCTACTACGCTTCCGCCAGGACAAGGTGGCTATCAGCGGGGATATCAAAGGGATGTTCCTGCAGGTGAGACTAGTGGAGGAGGACAAGCCCCTGCTGCGGTTCCTATGGAGAGAGAGGATCGGAGATGAGCACCCAGCCATCTACCAATGGGAAGTCCTCCCCTTCGGAACCACATGCAGCCCGTGCTGTGCTACATTTGCACTACAGAAACACGTCGCAGAGGACCCAGCAGCAGATGAAGAGGTCCGACACAGTGTGAAGAACAGTTTCTACGTGGACAACTGTTTACAAAGCGTTTCGACTCAAGAAGAAGCCGAGGTTCTCCTACTCAAGCTACGCGCCTCCCTGATCAAAGGCGGCTTTGATCTCAGGCAGTGGGCCAGCAGCGACCCGCACGTATTGCGCAGCCTCTCCCCCGCGGACAAGGCTGCCAGCAGCGAGACCTGGATGGCGACCATCCCAGGAGAAGCCCAAGAAATGACACTAGGATTAGTCTGGCGCTTCAAAACAGACTCGCTCCACTATAGACACAAACCCCTGACCACGGAGCAGGGAAGGTCGACGGCGATACCGACCACCAGACGGAGTGTGTACAGAACACTCGCCAGACAATATGACCCGTTGGGATGTATTCTACCTTACACCACCAGGGCAAAGATGATTGTACGAGCACTATGGGACAAGGACCAGGGCTGGGACGACCCAATACCCGCACCCCTTGCCTCCACATGGAGAGAGTGGGAGACGGAACTCCGCTCACTCCCAGGCGTCAATATACGCCGCAGCTACTTCCCACCCACAGTGAGGCCAGAGACATGCAAGATGGATCTACACGTCTTCAGCGACGCCTCCGAAGTAGCCTATGGATCAGTGGCCTACTTGCGTGCCCAAGAGAAGGGAGGAGAGATACTTTCATCCTGGCTCGCTCAAGAATAACCCCACGAAAGCAACAATCTATCCCGCGTCTAGAGCTCTGCGCAGCCCTAGCAGGAGCGCATCTAGCCACGTTAATCCAACGTGAACTCACCATTCCGGTGCACAGAACAATCTTGTGGTCAGATTCCACGACAGTACTCACATGGATCAAGTCTGATTCATGCAGATACAAAGTCTTCGTGGGAGTCAGAGTCACCGAGATTCAAGAGTTAACAGAAACAGCGAGCTGGCGGTATGTGGACACCAAACACAACCCAGCTGACGTCATCACCCGGGGAATGTCCCTAGATGACCTCACCCGTCGCAACATCTACAGTGACGGACCAGAGTTCCTCAAGCTCCCGGAAGAAGAGTGGCCTACGCCCACCCCACGGGAAGCGAGTAAAGAGGAGGCTGAGAACAAGAAACCTATGTTCTGTGGACTGAGCACAGTCGCCTCCACAGACCCCAACATAGATGATTGCATTACCCTACAGAGTGCGCAGCTAAAGACATTCCTGTGGCACCACCCAGAGATTCAGCCCACTGCCGACATTTCAGCAGCTGACTACGAAGAAGCAGAACTTCTTCTACTACAACGAGCCCAGAGAGACTCGTTCCCCGACGAGCTAGACTGTCTACAGGGAGGAAAGCCCATCCCATCAGACAGCAGATTGCTCCACCTGGCACCCGAGAGCGACGCCCATAATCTCATCAGAGTGGGTGGTCGTCTGCGGAGAGCCCCCGATCTACCGGATGACGTTAAGTACCCGATAGTATTGAACAGCCGACACAAGGTCACAGAGCTGATCATAAAGAAATACGACGAGGATGTACACCACGCAGGAGCAGAGAGAGTCTTCACGGAGATCAGACGTCGCTATTGGATACTTCAAGGAAGAGAAGCAGTGCGACGCTTCCAGCGAACCTGTCTAGACTGCCGAAAGTGGCGCGCGCAGCCCAGCATACCCCGGATGGCTGACCTACCTCCCTGTCGCCTCCGACTCGGCGACAAGCCATTCCACTCCACAGGCATGGACTGTTTTGGCCCGTTGTATATAAAGAAAGGAAGAGGAACCGAGAAGCGGTGGGGTATTGTATTCAAATGCATGACCACCAGAGCGATACATATCGAACTCCTTCCAACCATGAGCACAGACTCATTCCTTATGGCCTTCCGAAGATTCACATCACGGAAAGGAAAACCGTCTACATTGTTGTCTGATCACGGGACAAACTTCAAAGGCGGAGAAAGAGAGCTGAGAGAGAGCTTCCAAGCTATGGGCCCAGAACTTAAGACCCACCTCGCTCCATCCCAGATTGACTTCCAGTTTAATCCCCCGAACGCACCCCACTTCGGTGGAACCTGGGAACGAGAAGTACGTTCTATAAAGACAGCCCTGTACGCCGTGCTTGGGGCCCAGACTGTAGCGGAAGAAGTCCTAATGACAGTCCTCACGGAGATCGAGGGAGTATTGAACTCCAAGCCCCTCGGCTACGTCTCCAGTGATATAGCAGATGTCGACCCAGTCACCCCCAACACACTCTTGATGGGGCGGCTGGACCCCGCGCTACCCCAGACAATGTACAGGCCTGAAGAAGCGAACGGCCGAAGAATGTGGAGGTACAGTCAAGTACTAGCTGACAAGTTTTGGAACAGCTTTCTACTCCACTACCTACCGTCTCTACAGACCCGCCAGAAGTGGGTAAAAGAGAGAGACAATTTGACAGAAGGAACAGTCGTCATGATTATCGACCAGTCACTACCCAGAGCTATGTGGCCGGCTGGCCGCGTAAGCAAAGTGATCACCGGTGCCGATGGCAAGGTCCGAGCAGCTGAGGTGCTCGTCCAAGGGCGAACTTACACACGACCCGTGGCGAGGCTAATAGAACTGCCCAGACTCCCAGACACTATCGATGACGACCATGACCCCATGACTTTGTGAGTTGACTGACCCTTACAGCGGACCTTGAGTGGTAGACAGTGCGGTTAATCTGTCTCTGCTTAGCTAATTAGGTGGGACTAATTAGGGGGCGGCTGTTGTGAAGGATCAGATTAAACTGAATATATATATTTATTTATGGATATATATTTAATAGTATTTGTATATCGTTTGATATCCCTTGTATATTCCTTGTACATATACACTGAATATCCCTTTAGTCTACTAACAGCCCATAATAGTTTCATTCTCTCATTGGACAAGAACCTGGCGCCAGCAGCCAAGCCCCTTGGTTCAAGTTCAATCGTGCCGACGAACATGTCGTTACTAGCCCGGTTCCGCGTAGGAATACGTCTGGCGAAATACGAATGGTACTATTTGTTCACAGCGCATATATATATGGCGCAAGTAAAGTAGAACTTTCTTTTAGTCCCTTAGCCCTTAGTTCTTTACCCTCCAACCTAGTGGCAAGACGTTAAGCCTCACCCACGATACACGTGTGGTGCAGTATGGTCAACTTGGCCTCAGAATGGCATTGAGACATCGTGTGGATTAATAGTTGAATTGTCATAGTTTGGCACTATACCGTCGAGTGGGACGTATTTCTATTAAGTTAATAATAGTCTATTATGTATGGTGCATCGTTCGGTTAGAGTTATAAAGTGAGCAGTACCCCCATCGTTTCCTCGCGTTATCTAGAGTCTTAACCAGGCTGGGCAGACCACGTGTGGTGCTTTCATCCGAGGAGTTCTGGGCTAGGACGAGTGGACCTGCACATTGGATTACCTTACCCGGACGACGGCGAGCCCTACACGGCTTGGATTATCTACTTGCTTTGGGTGCTTTGATTATGCCATGGATAACAGCCAACACTGGTGAGTGTTGGAACTACCCCCGAGAGGAGTCCAGGTGAGACGGCGCTCTACCCGAGTGAGGTCGCCTCACGTCTCTTCGTTGTGGACCGGCAACTACCGTCTACAAGAGGGCCCAACTGTATTCATCTGTGGACCAAGGTTCTGTGGGCACCGTGTTCAGCACTCTGAATTCTCCCAAGAAATCGTTGGCCAGATGGGATATCGCCAGCGGCTCTCCTAACCCCCCCCCCCCCCTACTGACTTACAACCAGCGGGACCCCCTTTAGTATATCCAGCTATAATCATTTAAGTACCATCGCTATAGTTCCCTAAAGAACCAGGTTGTATACTTGCTTCCTGCGTAACCAGAGATTGGACATTCAATGTTGATTTGCCTACGAATACTCATTTGCCTTACAAGTGCATTCAAATCATAAATGTCATTAAGTGAACGTTGTATATACCCTTTGCTATATATTAAATATTCGATTTATACATTTGTGTGGACTTGGTTTCATGGTGGGAAAGTGTTCATCATATCTATATCATGTACTGTGTGGCCAGTAGTTAAAGTACATAAAGCGGTAGTGGTTTAATGATACCATACTTATCAATACAGTCAGGGAATTGTACCCCTCAGTTACAGTAGTAGTAGTAGTAGTAGTAGTAGTAGTAGTAGTAGTAGTAGTAGTAGTAGTAGTAGTAGTAGTAGTAGTAGTAGTAGCAGTAGTATTAGTAATAGTAGTAGTAGCAGTAGTATTAGTAGTAGTAGTAGTAGTTGTAGTAGTAGTAATAGTAGTAGTAGCAGTAGTACTAGTAGTAGTAATAATAGTAGTATTATTATTATTGTTGTGAAGGGCCAGATTAAACCGAATATATATATTTATTTATATATATATATTTAATTGTATTTGTATATTCTCTAATATTCCTTGATATCCCTTGTATATTCCTTGTACAATATGCATTGAATATCCATTCTAGCCTACTGAACATCCCATAATAGTCTCCATTCTACTATTGGTCGAGACCTTGGTGCCAGGCTGCCATACCCCTCAGACCCAGTTCAAACGTACCACTCAACATGTACGAACAAGTCCTAGTTCCGCGTAGGAATCTGGCTACCGCACCACTAATGGGACTATTTGTTCATAGTGCGTATATATACTGCGCTACTAAAGTAGGACTTTCTTTTCAGTCCAGTTTCTTACCCTCCAATAGAGTCACAGACGTAAAGCCTCCCCGCGACGCCACGTGTGGGAGTAAGGCCAAGTTCGGCTTACCATCGGTATTGAGACATCGTGTATGTTAATATTTGAATAGTCATATTTGGCACTATATCGTCGAGTTGGACGTAGTCTATTAAGCTAATAATAGTCTGTTAATATATAGTGCTTCGTGCGGTGAGAATACTACCGTAGTCAGTACCCCATCGTTTCGGGCAGAGAACTGGCTGCTTATCCAGGGTGGTTGACCCCACGTGAAGCTGCACCCGAGGAGCCCCAGAGCCGACGAGCGAGTGGACCTGTATACCGGATTATTCTACCGACGACAGCCCGCCTTCCCAGGCACGGATTATGCTTTGTATACGTTGATTATTCCATGGATAAAGACCCCCGACACAGCCGTGTGTTGGAACCCCCCCCCCCTGGAGAGGACGCAAGGTGAGGAGACGCTCTGCAAGACGAGGTCGCTTCACGTCTCTCCTCCGTGGACCGGAGGACGCCGGCCCACAAAGAGTCCATCTGCTTTCATCTGTGGTCCAAGGATCGCCGGCGCATTGAACGGCACTACAGTGGGTTCACCTGGGATACCCTTGGCCGGATGAGGCAGCCGGATTCTACCCCCCCCCCCCTTCCTACTCCTGTCGGCTTACAAGCGACCGGATTAACCCCCCCTAGTGTATCCAGTATATAATCATTAAAGTATCATTGCTGTTATTCCTTAAACTATTCCAGGTCGTATATGTACCACCTGCGCCTTCAGAGATTGGACATTCTCTATTGATATACCGACGAATACTCTTGCTATAAAAGTGCATACTAATTCCCATTCATAAATGTGATTGATTTGATTAAGTGCTTGCTCTACACACCATCGCTGTGTAGAAATAAAGACCTATTTCTAATTCGTACATTTGTGTTGGATCCGTTTCATCTACGTGACAGTGTTCATCATAATATATTTATGCCGAGTACTGGGTGGCCGAATATTAAGTACAAAGGTAGTGGTAGTAAGTATCATATCTAGTAATACAGTCAGGGAATTGTACCCCTCAGTTAAAATTGGTCCTTCGAGCCGGAGGGTAATTAGTGTAATATTAATATAGTGTTATTAATATTGAAATGGCCTATGATGAACACTCCACGAAACGATCCTCCTAACCAACGCCCGCAGCGCGAACGACGGCTCCCTCAGTACTTAGAGGCTTACGCTGTCAGTCAACAACCTAGTCTTCTACTAACAGTAAACGCGGTAAAACTAGAAAGTAAAAGTATGTCTAACCCCAACGCCCAGACTACCCCGACCATAGAGGCCCCTACGGGTTCTAATGTAACTGACCAAGTTCACGGTGGGGACCAGTGGGAACCAGACATGACTTCACACCCCGCCAGTACTGAAGAAGTAGTCCCCGATGAGTCCCGGGAGGAATACAACGCTACCGAGAGAGAACTCGGCACGGAAGAAGACGGGGAGAGCACCGTGGAGATAGAGCTCCAAGGCTCCGCAAGGAGTACCCCGAGGGAAGGCTCCCCTATACAACCGCCTTCTCCCAGCGAGGCAGAGAGGACCCTACAGCAGGCCTTCCTCATCAGCCTGAACGCCGCTGCTGAACGCGACCGACTGCAGATCCAGCAGCGGAGCGAAGAAGAGCATATACGTCTAGAAATAAGACGCATTCAGAGGGAAGAGAATGTGGCCCGAGACCGAGCAGACAGCCAGCGAGCAGCTGCTGGTGCTCTACGGGACGCAGAGCGCGACAGACAGCAAGCGCAACTAATAGAACAGCTGATCAGACGGACAACACCCTCTCCCTCCGCCAGAGGCTCCAGGAACTCGTCTAGACACACCTCCAGGGCGGCATCCCCTAGCCGAGTAAACAACCCTGAACTTGACCAACAGACGAGGTCTATACCCCCCACAGACCACCTCCCCCCACCGGTCCAAGCGAGACCTAGCAACCGGGAAGGAGCAGCATATCCTGTAGAGAGGCTAAACCAGAGACTACAAGCACTGGATGACCTAACTGAAGACGAAGAGGAAGAGGAGGAGAACCACGCCCGACGACAGCACCGTACTCTACCGGACCAGGAGGTCCGGTACAGCCCAGGCTATACTCCCGCGGAGCTGCGCTACAGACCCCCGACTCTATACACGGGTGAGCACGACGCACGACCCGCACCGAGGAACAGCACCTGGACAAGCGGGCCATGGTACACTGCCGGTACCAGCCCATACCAAGGAGCGGGAGGAGACTCGCCTAGGAGGCCTCTCCCCCAACGCTCGCCGATGTATCCACAGTCAGCGTCATACATTGGCACGCCTATGGTACCCGACTTCACCCAAGAGAACCGGGCCCAGTATACAGAACTCCGCATGTGTCTGGAGACCATGTTGGTGGATGTATTGGATGAACGCCACAAATACGCCATCCTACTGAAGCACTTAAAGGTACCCCGCGCACATAATATAGCGCTCGCCTACGCGACTTCCACCACCCCATACACAGCAGCGCTGGTAGCATTGGACCAGAGGTATGGGCGCATATGGGATTACGTGATCCAGGAGATCCGACACATCGACCGCTTACCCCCAGCAATAGACAATCGAGCACTGGACGACCTGTCCATCAGAGTGCAGTCCCTGGTAGGGATGTTGGGAGCGCAGAGAGAGAAAGGGAGGCATGAACTTTACGCCAACTCAAATGTGGAAAGGATCTTGGAGAAGCTGCCGCCCGCTCGACAGGAGCGTTTTAGGCGACAGAGAGACCACCGAGACCCGAATGGCCCCGAACCGAACCTCCTCGATCTAGCAGACTTCCTGGCGAGAGAAGTCAGCAGCCTACGGCTAGATACATTCGGACGGAGCACCCCTGGCTCCAGAGAAGGAACCAGACGACTAAATGATGGAAGAAGATCGGTGACTGTGATGCACCAATCGGAGTCAGTACCGAGCAGCAGGAGCCACAGTACCCCCTCCAGAACGGAGAAGTGGAAGATAGTGTGCCCCTACTGTGAGAAAGAACACTGGCTAGCGCAATGTGACTCCTTCCCCAAGCTGAACGCGGAGGAAGCAAGTC
>NW_028173626.1:178010-222833 GCF_963971535.1 Notolepis coatsorum | reverse complement strand
CAGAGTGCTTCCGCGTTTTCCCTGATTGGCCGCGACAGGCCCCGCAGCAGCGGCAGAGCGGCCGCGGTTGGTGACAAGTACGTTCGAATCCCTTCAATTATTATTATTATTATTTTTTTACGTTTATCATCTCTCGCTATAAACGTGCATTCTTTCGCTGGTTAAGTTTAGGCATTCTTTCGGAGTTGGTTAAGGTTAGGGTTAAGTTAAGGTTAGGGTTAAGGTTAGGCATTATTTCGGAGTTGGTTAAGGTTAGGGTTAAGTTAAGGTTAGGGTTAAGGTTAGGCATTATTTCGTAGTTGGTTAAGGTTAGGGTTAAGTTAAGGTTAGGGTTAAGGTTAGGCATTATTTCGGAGTTGGTTAAGGTTAGGGTTAAGTTAAGTTAAGGTTAGGGTTAAGGTTAGGCATTATTTCGGAGTAGGTTAAGGTTAGGGTTAAGTTAAGGTTAGGGTTAAGGTTAGGCATTATTTCGGAGTTGGTTAAGGTTAGGGTTAAGTTAAGTTAAGGTTAGGGTTAAGGTTAGGCATTATTTCGGAGTTGGTTAAGGTTAGGGTTAAGTTAAGGTTAGGGTTAAGGTTAGGCATTATTTCGGAGTTGGTTAAGGTTAGGGTTTGTCGCAGAGCATGGCAATAGAATGCCTGTCTGTCTTTCTTGACGTGGAGGCAGCAGCCTATTTCCGCTCTACCGCTCTGCCGCGCGCCGCGGTCACATGGGCGTCATGGCCAATCAGAGAAACGCGACGAACTCTTCGGCTGGGATTAATATAGACGCGTCCTACACCCCCCCCCCCCCCCCCTTCCCCCAATCCTGACATTTACTGGTATACGTGATTTTTTTACACCCACTCCATTTATATGGGACCACCGAACCAGGTGTCTGGGCTGCTGACTATAGCCGACAAGAAAAACGTCTTGCTTCTTCCGGTCTCTGTCTCTCCCCTCCCCTCCTCTCCTCCCTGTCTCTCCTCTCCTCTCCTCTCCTCCCTGTCTCTCCCCTCCTCCCTGTCTCTCCTCTCCTCCCTGTCTCTCTCATCCTCTCCTCTCCTCCCTGTCTCTCCTCTCCTCCCTGTCTCTCCTCTCCTCCCTGTCTCTCCTCTCCTCCCTGTCTCTCCTCTCCTCCCTGTCTCTCCCCTCCCCTCCTCTCCTCCCTGTCTCTCTCATCCTCTCCTCTCCTCCCTGTCTCTCCCCTCCTCTCCTCCCTGTCTCATCCCTCCTCTCCTCTCCTCCCTGTCTCTCCCCTCCTCTCCTCTCCTCCCTGTCTCTCCTCTCCTCCCTGTCTCTCCTCTCCTCCCTGTCTCTCCTCTCCTCCCTGTCTCTCCTCTCCTCCCTGTCTCTCATCTCCTCCCTGTCTCTCCTCCCTGTCTCTCCTCTCCTCCCTGTCTCTCCTCTCCTCCCTGTCTCTCCTCTCCTCCCTGTCTCTCTCTCCCCTCCTCTCCTCCCTGTCTCTCCTCTCCTCCCTGTCTCTCCTCTCCTCCCTGTCTCTCATCTCCTCCCTGTCTCTCCTCTATCCTCCCTGTCTCTCCTCTCTGTCTCTCCTCTCCTCCCTGTCTCTTCTCTCCTCCCTGTCTCTCCTCTCCTCCCTGTCTCTCCTCTCCTCCCTGTCTCTCCTCTCTGTCTCTCCTCTCCTCCCTGTCTCTCCTCTCTGTCTCTTCTCTCCTCCCTG
The DNA here is from genome assembly GCF_963971535.1 of Notolepis coatsorum. Lineage (NCBI taxonomy): Eukaryota > Metazoa > Chordata > Actinopteri > Aulopiformes > Paralepididae > Notolepis > Notolepis coatsorum. The sequence continues at coordinate 221,171 of NW_028173626.1, read as the reverse complement.
TCTCTTCTCTCCTCCCTGTCTCTCCTCTCCTCCCTGTCTCTCCTCTCCTCCCTGTCTCTCCTCTCTGTCTCTCCTCTCCTCCCTGTCTCTCCTCTCTGTCTCTTCTCTCCTCCCTGTCTCTCCTCTCCTCTCCTCCATGTCTCTCCTCTCCTCCCTGTCTCTCCTCTCCTCTCCTCCATGTCTCTCCTCTCCTCCCTGTCTCTCCTCTCCTCCCTGTCTCTCCTCTCCACCCTGTCTCTCCTCTCCTCCCTGTCTCTCCTCTCCTCCCTGTCTCTCCTCTCCTCCCTGTCTCTCCTCTCCTCCCTGTCTCTCCTCTCCTCCCTGTCTCTCCTCTCCTCTCCTCCCTGTCTCTCCTCTCCTCCCTGTCTCTCCTCTCCTCCATGTCTCTCCTCTCCTCTCCTCCCTGTCTCTCCTCTCCTCCCTCTCCTCTCCTCCCTGTCTCTCCTCTCCTCCCTGTCTCTCCTCTCCTCCCTCTCATCTCCTCCCTGTCTCTCCTCTCCTCCCTGTCTCTCCTCTCCTCTCCTCTCCTCCCTGTCTCTCCTCTCCTCCCTCTCCTCTCCTCCCTGTCTCTCCTCTCCTCCATGTCTCTCCTCTCCTCCCTGTCTCTCCTCTCCTCCCTGTCTCTCCTCTCCTCCCTGTCTCTCCTCTCCTCCCTCTCCTCTCCTCTCCCTCCTCTCCTCCCTGTCTCTCCTCTCCTCTCCTCCCTCTCCTCTCCTCTCCCTCCTCTCCTCCCTGTCTCTCCTCTCCTCCATGTCTCTCCTCTCCTCCATGTCTCTCCTCTCCTCCCTGTCTCTCCTCTCCTCCCTGTCTCTCCTCTCCTCCCTGTCTCTCCTCTCCTCCCTGGCTCTCCTCTCCTCCCTGTGTCTCCTCTCCACCCTGTCTCTCCTCTCCTCCCTGTCTCTCCTCTCCTCCCTGTCTCTCCTCTCCTCCCTGTCTCTCCTCTCCTCCCTGTCTCTCCTCTCCTCCCTGTCTCTCCTCTCCTCCCTGTGTCTCCTCTCCACCCTGTCTCTCCTCTCCTCCCTGTCTCTCCTCTCCTCCCTGTCTCTCCTCTCCTCCCTGTCTCTCCTCTCCTCCCTGTCTCTCCTCTCCTCCCTGTCTCTCCTCTCCTCCCTGTCTCTCCTCTCCTCCCTGTCTCTCCTCTCCTCCCTGTCTCTCCTCTCTGCCCTGTCTCTCCTCTCCTCCCTGCCTCTCCTCTCCCCTCCTCCCTGTCTCTCCTCTCCTCTCCCCTCCTCTCCTCCCTGTCTCTCCTCTCCTCCCTGCCTCTCCTCTCCTCTCCTCCCTGTCTCTCCTCTCCTCCCTGTCTCTCCTCTCATCCCTATCTCTCCCCTCCTTTCCTCTCCTCTCCTCCTCACTTGTGTTCCTATCTCCTTTATGTTGTTTCCATGTTTTTATTACTCATGGGAATAGTACATGAAATGCCATTTTAGACACACAAGACACACTTTTGTGCTGCAAATGTTCTCTTATTGTCTCCCCTAATCAATTCCCCTCTTTCTTGTCTGATAAATGCACGCATCCCCGCAAGGGTCAGCGCTCGTTTGCATGTATTAGCTCTAGAATTGCCACAGTTATCCAAGTAACAGGTGAACGTCCAAAGGGACCATAACTGATTTAATGAGCCATTCGCAGTTTCACTGTATCACCCTGCTACAGACCCAGAGCATACTGTGATGGGAGCAGTAGTCAGAGGGATAGGGTTGAGGGAGAGAGATATGGAGAGATGGAAGGAGGAGGGGCGTGAAAGAACAGAAGGGGCGGACAAAGGGATGGAGGAAGATAGAAGAAAAACTCCTGTGTTAGTTTGAAATGAATCAAATCAATGTTCCATTGACCGAACTGATGCTTAGAACATGGATCAGGGATAGTCTTCCTTTGCAACTTGTTTTGGGTTTAGCTATGAAGACATTCTCAGATCAAACCTGTGATTATTGTGAAATTACTGTAAATAAATGCTCTATGATGAGCAAATTAATGAAAGGTTCCCTCCACTCAAAATGTGTTTTTTTCTACAGTAATTTCCTCTTGGAGGCATGACTTTGACTAGATACAGATTGTTATCTGTGCAGAACTTCCTTCCACTGGAGAGGGGGGGCTTCTCTGTACTTCCTAAAAATGTTAGCCACCTGTGTGACGCAACTAATCCTGCAAACCTATCATGGTCACTATTTCCCAGCTGGCCTCACTGTCATCCATGAAATGCTAACTACTAGCGTGAAATGCTAACGTGAAACAATTGTTTTATTTTATAACAAGATTGCGTGAAGTGTTGTGTTTGGGGCGAAACACATTGGTGATTTCCACATTTAGGTGGAAAAAGAGAAAGTGAAAGGGCTTGATGGAAGACCTGAAGGGGGAATAGATCCTTGCATTCTCAATGAGAGCAAAGGTGTAGGGAAGCTGCTAAGACATTTTCAGTAGTTCAAGTTTCAAGTTCAAGTTTCTTTAATAGTTGTCATACAGAAGTACAGAATACTTTTATACAAAATGCTTCTTACTGTTACGCTCCAGAGACTGTGCTAGACAAGATAAGTCTAAATAACATAGTATAGCATGTAAATTAGAAGTAAAAAATGAGGTCACAGTGTTCAGTATAGACATATGTACAATGTTCGATGCAGAATAGACGTAACTGTTATGGTTTGACACCGACCCCAAACGCAACGACACAAGAGAGTTGGATTCAGAGTTGCCAAATACAAGGGCTTGTTTATTTGGTGACTAGAATAAGTGAAACAGGGAAAGCAGGTCAACAAGAAACAGGTACAATGAACAAGGGGCAAAGTTCTGCTGCTCTGCAGCTTCTCCCGGAAGGGTAGTCTTGGGAAGCAGGAGCAGAACTCTGTACCGCTCTGCAGACTCTCACGGCGGACCTCTCAGATGTTGTGCAAGACCGAGAGAGGGAGAGAGGGAACGGGTCAGTGACAGAGCAGACTTGAAACGAGCTGGAGGACAGGGTGTTATATTCTTCGTGTTAAACAACACAGTGATGAGCAATATTCCAAAAACAGCCCAAGTGAATATCTTCATGTAAACACACAGTGAGCAAAAATCCAAACACCGTCCAATTGTGAAATACTATCTTCGTGTAAATACACAGTGAGCAAAAATCCAACACAGTCCAAATGTGAAACAATATCTTCGTGTAAATACACAGTGAGCAAAAATCCAAACACAGTCCAAATGTGAAATAATATCTTCGTGTCAATACACAGTGGGAGGTGGAAGATCCCCAAAATATTATTCCAAAAAAGGAAAGAGCAAAAACGATAATGGCTGGGTGAGTGACTGTCTGACAAAAAGGTGGTAGACTTCAGTGTAAAGGTTTACACACGAAAATCGGAAATAGGTCAAGACAGTCAATCTAGATAAAACTCACCCAGACGAGCTGCGTAAAGGAACAGGACAACAGTGGAGGCGAGCGCGCGCCACGGAGCAGGTATCCAAGCGGAGGCTTCTAGGAAAGCGGAGGCTTCTAGGAAAGCGGAGGCTTCTTAGGAATTCCTGGAGAATAGCACAGTGAAACAGCAGCAACGGGGAAAAACATCCAGCGACAAATCAAGACGAACCAACAACTTAGAGTGGGGAAAACGGGGTATAAATAATGAGGGATCGATTGATTGAAGGGCAGTGACAGCTGGGGAATGTGATTGAAAAGCGTGGGGAAGTGAGGGAACCAATCAGCGACGTCTCAGATGACGTCAGCGGGGAGAAACGTGTGAACGAGGGAATTGAAATACTTGACAGAAAAAATGAATGAAAACAAAGCGAGGGTGGTTAAAGGAACAGAACGAGTGAGAAGGCAAGGACAGAAACCTCACAGTACCCCCCCCTCAACGGGAGCCGCCCGGCGACCAGGCCGGCCCGGCTCGTCAGGATGGGCCCGATGGAAGTCGGTGATCAAGCCGGGATCCACGATGAGCTGCCGGGAGACCCAGCTACGCTCCTCAGGGCCGTAACCCTCCCAGTCCACCAGGTATTGGAATCCCCGGCCCCGCCGACGAACGCCCATCAACCGGCGGACCTGCCACTGGGGGTGACCATCCACTAGCACAGGAGGCGGCGGATCAGGAGCCGGAGGCATAAGGGGACTGAGGGAGACGGGCTTAACCCGGGAGACATGGAACACGGGGTGGATGTGCATGGATGCAGGAAGCTTCAGGCGCAGGGCCGCCGGACTGAGTACCTTTAGGACCTCGAAAGGACCGACGAAGCGAGGGTTGAGCTTCTTGGCCGAGGACCGTAGCGGGAGGTCCTTCGCGGAGAGCCACACCCTCTGCCCAGGGCGGTAAGTCGGCGCGGGAACTCGGCGCCGGTCGGCACCACGACAGGCGCGCTCAGATGTCCGGAGCAGCGCGGTCCTGGTGATCTCCCAAACGCGACGGCAGCGGTCGAGGTGGACCTGCACGGAGGGAACTGCCACTTCCGTCTCCAGTGCGGGAAAAAGAGGGGGCTGGTAGCCTAGGGAGGCCTCAAAGGGGGAGAAGCCGGTGGCGGAACTGACCATTGAGTTGATCGAGTATTCAACCCAGGGAAGGAAACGACTCCAGGATGCCGGCCTCTCGGCTGCCACACACCGAAGAGCAGACTCCACGCTCTGGTTCATCCTCTCCGTCTGCCCGTTTGTCTGGGGATGGTAGCCGGAGGAGAGACTGACCGTTGCCCCCAATCCCTTGCAGAAGGCCCGCCAAACCTGGGAGGTGAACTGGGGCCCCCGGTCAGAGACGATGTCCTGGGGGAAACCGTGAAGGCGGAACACGTGGTGCGTCAGGAGGTCCGCCGTCTCGGCTGCTGAGGGAAGCTTGGAGAGGGCCACGAGGTGGACCCCCTTGCTGAATCGATCCACCACGGTCAGAAGGCAGGTGTTCCCCTGGGAGGAGGGTAGTCCAGTGACGAAGTCGAGCGCCACATGTGACCACGGACGGCTTGGAACGGGAAGTGGCTGCAAGAGCCCGGAGGGTGCCTGGTGAGAGGCCTTGCTGCGGGCACAGACCGCGCAGGCCAATACGAACTCCTTGACGTCGTTTCGCATGGTGGGCCACCAGAAACGACGAGCCAGGAAGGAGAACGTGCGATGGACGCCTGGGTGGCAGGCGAACCGGCTGGTATGGCCCCACAGCAGTACCTGGGACCGGACAGAGTCAGGGACGAAGAGACGGCTCCTAGGGACGTTGCTTGGAGCACGCTGGAAGCGTAGGGCACGCCTCACCACACCCTCGATGCCCAAGGTGATGGCTCCAACCACTCGGGCCTCCGGGATGATGGGAGATGGGTCCTCAGAGGGTGGAGCCCCCTTGGAGTGCATCCGGGACAGGGAGTCGGCCTTCGTGTTGCGGGAACCGGGGCGGAAGGTCAGCGAGAAGTCGAACCGACTGAGGAAACTGGCCCATCTCGCCTGCCGACCGTTGAGGCGCCTGGAAGCGCGGATGAACGTTAGGTTCTTGTGGTCCGTCCAGATGGTAAAAGGCTCCTCGGCACCCTCTAGCCAATGACGCCACTCCTCCAGAGCCGCCACGACCGCCAGTAGCTCCCGATTGCCGGTGTCGTAGTTCCTCTCGGCGGGGAGGAAGCGACGCGAGTAGAAGGCGCAAGGATGTACCTTCTGGTCGGAAGGAGAACGCTGGGATAGGACAGCGCCCAGGCCAGAATCCGAGGCGTCCACCTCCACGATGAACTGTCTCTTGGGGTCAGGGTGGAGCAGGATAGGAGCGGAAGTGAACCTTCTCTTGAGGGAGCGGAACGCAGCGCATGCCGCTGGGGACCAGTCGAACGGCAGAGCGGGGGAGGTCAGCTTGGTAAGAGGCTCCGCCACTTGGCTGTAGTTCCGGATGAACCTTCGGTAGAAGTTTGCGAACCCGAGGAAACTCTGTAGCTCCTTCCGAGTGGTGGGTTCCGGCCAATCCTCCACAGCCTGGATCTTGCGAGGATCCGCTCGGGTCAAGCCCTTCTCCACGATGAAGCCCAGGTAGTCGACGGAGTTGGAGTGGAAACGGCACTTCTCCGCCTTGACGAAGAGCCGATTGTGGAGGAGGCGCTCCAGCACCCGGCGGACATGCAGGATGTGTTCCTCGAGGGTCCTGGAAAAGATAAGAATGTCGTCCAGGTACACCACCACGAACACCTCCAGCATGTCACGGAGGACATCGTTCATGAGTGCCTGGAATACCGCCGGGGCGTTGGTGAGACCGAACGGCATCACAAGGTACTCATAGTGGCCCCTGGGGGTCTTGAAGGCGGTCTTCCATTCATCGCCCTCACGGATACGGACAAGATGATAGGCACTTCGGAGATCCAGCTTGGTGAAGAACGAGGCCTGGGTCAGTGGCTCGAAGGTGGAGCTCATGAGAGGTAGGGGGTATTTGTTCTTGATGGTGATCTCGTTGAGCTGACGATAGTCGATGCAGGGTCGCAGGTCCCCATCCTTCTTTCCAACAAAGAAGAACCCGGCCGCCACCGGGGAGGAGGAAGGCCGAATGAGTCCTGCTTCCAATGACTCAGAGATGTAGAGATCCATCGCCTTCTTCTCCGGGGCAGTCAGACTGTAGAGGCGGCTGCCGGGAAGGGGAGCCCCTTGGCGGAGGTTGATGGCGCAGTCATAGGGGCGGTGAGGTGGAAGGGACTGAGCCCTGGTCTTACTGAATACCTCCATGAGGTCGTGGTACTCGGGAGGAACGGACGAGGGATCCGGGGGCAACTCACCAGCCGGTCTCCGGGGCGGGGGACACGACGCCGCCTGTAGACAGCGGGCGTGACAGGAGGAGCTCCAGCCCCTGATGGTACCGGAGGCCCAGGCGATGTGGGGCTCGTGCAGCGCGAGCCAGGGCCTACCCAGGACCACCGGGACAAGGGGGGATTGGGTAATGAGGAACTGGATCCTCTCTACGTGGTTCCCAGCAATGGTCAGCAAGACTGGGCCGGTCCGTTGAGAGATGTCGGCCAGGCGGTGTTGGTCCAACGAAAAGATCTCCAAGGGCCTCACAAGGGCCTCAAGAGGTATGTTGGCTTGGGTGGCAAACTCGAAGTCGAGGAAGTTCTCGTCTGCCCCAGAGTCGATGAGGGCCTCCACCGTGGCACGTTGGTCCCCCCAGGCCAGGGTGACGCTCAACAGATGGTCAGGTGGTGCGCGGCGCTGGGAATGGGAAAAACGGCTCACCAGGATCTCCCGGGGTCCTGGTGAGCCCGATCTTTTGGCCGGATTGGGCAGTCGGCGAGAAAGTGTCCCGTACCTCCGCAGTAGAGGCAGAGATCGGACCTGAGCCTTGCCTGACGCACCACCTGGCTCAGACGAGAGCGTCCCAGTGGTATGGGTTCCTCCTCGCGCACCGGACGGGGAAGCCTGTTACCTTCAGTAGTGTTGGGGACGGGGCGTCCAGGAGTCCGGGGTGCTTCAGGAGGTGACAGTTGGGTCCTCTCGCGCCTTCTCTCCAGGAGGCGTCCGTCAATACGGATGACAAGGCTAAACAGCTCCTCGAGGGAGTCGGGCACCTCCCTGGTAGCGAGCTGGTCCCGGACTGCGTCACTGAGCCCCCTAATGAAGGTTAGGCGAAGAGCAGGTTCGTTCCATCCACTCTCCACCGCCGCCAGTCGGAACTCCATGACATAGTCCGTCACCCTGCTGCTCCCTTGTCGGAAGGTCCCCAACCGGGCTCCAGGGTCCAGACCTCGGGCTGGATGATGGAACACTCTGCGGAGCTCCGCCACGAAGTCTGGGTAGGAGAACAAAAAATCTGCTTCCATTGCCCAGGAGGAAGTGACCCACTGGGCAGCATGGCCTGAAAGTAGGTTGGTTATATAAGCCACTCGGGACCCATGAGCAGAAAAACGGCTTGGTTGATGACGGAAAACCAACTCACATTGCATGATGAATGTGGCACACTCCTCGGGATTACCGTCGAACAGCCGTGGGACGGAGAGAAGGGGTTCCCGAGGAGCGAGATCGAGATCTGCTGGGGCTGCGGGGAATGTTCCTGAAGGGTGTGAGAGATGAAAAGAATTAACGGCGTCGCCCAGCGAGTTAAGCTGGGCGAGAATCTCGGACTGTTGTCCCGCCATAGCGGCCATTGAACCCTGCATAGGCAGGACCTGGTCCCTGAGGTCCTGCACCGCAGCCGCAGCCCGCTCTAGTTGGAGACCATGATCCCTGGTCAACTCGACTTGAAATGCAAGTGCGGTTCTGACCCCCTCTGTGTCGGCTGGGGTCGTCATGGTTGGTTCGTAATGTTATGGTTTGACACCGACCCCAAACGCAACGACACAAGAGAGTTGGATTCAGAGTTGCCAAATACAAGGGCTTGTTTATTTGGTGACTAGAATAAGTGAAACAGGGAAAGCAGGTCAACAAGAAACAGGTACAATGAACAAGGGGCAAAGTTCTGCTGCTCTGCAGCTTCTCCCGGAAGGGTAGTCTTGGGAAGCAGGAGCAGAACTCTGTACCGCTCTGCAGACTCTCACGGCGGACCTCTCAGATGTTGTGCAAGACCGAGAGAGGGAGAGAGGGAACGGGTCAGTGACAGAGCAGACTTGAAACGAGCTGGAGGACAGGGTGTTATATTCTTCGTGTTAAACAACACAGTGATGAGCAATATTCCAAAAACAGCCCAAGTGAATATCTTCATGTAAACACACAGTGAGCAAAAATCCAAACACCGTCCAATTGTGAAATACTATCTTCGTGTAAATACACAGTGAGCAAAAATCCAACACAGTCCAAATGTGAAACAATATCTTCGTGTAAATACACAGTGAGCAAAAATCCAAACACAGTCCAAATGTGAAATAATATCTTCGTGTCAATACACAGTGGGAGGTGGAAGATCCCCAAAATATTATTCCAAAAAAGGAAAGAGCAAAAACGATAATGGCTGGGTGAGTGACTGTCTGACAAAAAGGTGGTAGACTTCAGTGTAAAGGTTTACACACGAAAATCGGAAATAGGTCAAGACAGTCAATCTAGATAAAACTCACCCAGACGAGCTGCGTAAAGGAACAGGACAACAGTGGAGGCGAGCGCGCGCCACGGAGCAGGTATCCAAGCGGAGGCTTCTAGGAAAGCGGAGGCTTCTAGGAAAGCGGAGGCTTCTTAGGAATTCCTGGAGAATAGCACAGTGAAACAGCAGCAACGGGGAAAAACATCCAGCGACAAATCAAGACGAACCAACAACTTAGAGTGGGGAAAACGGGGTATAAATAATGAGGGATCGATTGATTGAAGGGCAGTGACAGCTGGGGAATGTGATTGAAAAGCGTGGGGAAGTGAGGGAACCAATCAGCGACGTCTCAGATGACGTCAGCGGGGAGAAACGTGTGAACGAGGGAATTGAAATACTTGACAGAAAAAATGAATGAAAACAAAGCGAGGGTGGTTAAAGGAACAGAACGAGTGAGAAGGCAAGGACAGAAACCTCACAGTAACTAAGTTACCATATAATATACAATATACTATGCAGTGTACTAATATACAATACTATATAGTGCAAAGCAGAAATGGGATGAGGTACAATTTAGTTACAATTTACAGTAAGGTGTACGAGTTGTAGTGCAAATCCTTTATCAATAAATATAAAGTGTGTTTAGGTGATCTAAAGTGTGGAGAGTGGGTGCTGCAGTGTGTTGTCTGTTTAAAGTGAGTGTGCGTGTGGATGTGTGTGCTGTGTGCATTTGATGGTTGTTGTATAGTGTTTATTGTTCGTAGTTTATTGGACATTTATGATGGAAAGACCACACCAAACATTGTTATTCAATATATTTATATAGTATTAAAAACACATGTGGAGGGGCGCTCCAGTATAGCACACCATATAGCGTGCTGAGCCGTGAAGCGGTCGCCCCGGGCTCGCTTCCCACCCCCGGTGACCATTTGCCGCATGTCTTCCCTACTTCTCCTCCCGTTCTCCCTCTCTCCTCTATCGGTCCTGCGTGGCCAGAAAAAGCTGTAAAAATGCTAAAAGATAATACATATATTTTTTTTTTAACACATGTGGAGGAGATCTTTAAGGTTCAAATGTGTGTTTTGATTTTAATTCAGAGTTAAGCCCTGTTGCTAAGTATTACTTTACGTGGTACTTTATGTCCACATCTCGTTGAATTTCACAGTTAACGTTATGTCATTTGGTTTTCCACAGCTTGTAATGTTTTATGTATGTGAGCTGTGATAAAACGTGAGTAAAAACAGGAATAAACTTCCATCTAACCTTATTCAAATTCCAAACTTAGTTCATACCAAACACCTGCTGCGAGCAGTTGTATTTAAATTCAGGTAGACTGTTCGTTAGAACACTTTCCCACTTAGCACAAGCAAACATTCACACCTCCACAGGAAATCAGGAGCATTCGACCTCCAAAATTAAATCAATTATCACCATCAAAATACAGCCTTTTCCTCCCCACCAGCTTTGAATGTCGATAATTGCAAATAGTCAAACCCAATACAATTACTGTACCTGCTTCCATTTAGCTACAGTGTGCGTGTGTTGATATGCAGAAGCATTATTCTAATTTGGCGAGGTGTAACGTGTGGGAGGCTCACACTGCCCCCGCCATTTTCCTGTCTCTGCTGTGCAGGCGTCCCCCACCCGACCTGTAGGAGTCGCTGTCCACAACGTCCAGATTACCACCCATCGACTTCCCACCCGCTAACTCTGCCAATTGAGATAGTATGACGGCCGGCCCAAGCCCGGAGGCAACACCGACAGCTGGAGTCGAACCCGGTGTCTCTTGCGTTGGTGACGAGCGCAATGTCCGCTGCGCCACCCAGCCGCCTCAGAAAAGGGTTTTGAAATCAAAGCAAATGTTTGCAACCCACGGGTCCCCAGAGAGGCTAATATTGGTGATATTGACCACTAACAGTTAATGACCTCCTGAAGACACAAAAAGTGATTGTCCTACTGAAGTGCAATATGTCTTTGAGGTTAGCATGAGCAGCCAGTAACTGAGCAGTAGTGGGTTAAAACCCCCCTGCACCAGCAGGAGACATATTTGCCCCAGCTGTGCGCTGAAAAATAACAGAAAATAACGGAAATACCGGATGTCATATCAATACCTCACAACACTTTCTCTGCCTTTAAAATAACCAAAATGAGCGGTCAGGTGGCGTAGCGGAGATTGTGCTCGTCACCAATGCAAGAGGCTGCGGTCTCGACTCCCGGAGAGTCAGCATTGCCTTGGCTCGGGCTGATCGCTATACTAACTCGTTTGGCTGAGTTAGGGGGAGGGAAGCCGTTGGTGGGTCCTGGGCGTTGTGGACAGTTCGGTCGGGGCGCCTGCTCAGCAAGGGTAGGATCTGGAGAGAGGTAGTGCGACCCTCCACACGTTACACTCTCCCGGTGAGAACCTGCGCTGCCAGGCTGGCTGCCGGCTGGCTGCACATGCGTCGGAGGAAAGCATGTGACAGTCTCCGGCCTCTCGGACCAACAGTAGGGGAAAGTGTGCAACAACCAGGAAGGGGGTTGGGAATTGGCATAACGACTAACAGTGGGATGGGAGAAAAATCGGAAAAAGAAGGAGGGGGAAAAAGATAATAAAAAAAATAAATAAAAAAAAAAATAACCAAAATGAAACTTTAAATGCTGGAGGGCCGGCCTACAAATGGTGCATGTCACTGACTTGACCGGCTGGCTGGCTGACTCCTCGTTGCTGAATGCGAATGAGTGTCAGCCACGACAGAAGTCAGTGTTGGTTCACCTTCCGCGTTGTCCGGCGAAAAAAAGTACAAGACGCCACAGAGATGGAGCTATACGACACACGTTCCCCAAACAAAGAAAGAAAGGGTGAGGAAGAGGAAACTCCCAGAAGCCTCAAACTGAACCGTGAAGGAGAGAAGTTATTGACCAACAACGGTGTGAAGAGAGAGACAGAGAGAGAGAGAGAGAGAGAGAGAGATAAACTGATGAAACTATTAAAAACTGGCGGAGATGGACAGCAGAAGCGTCCAAGGACCGGTCAGACTCTACATGGATGGAGTGTCCAAGTCGGCGTAAGCCCGTGGCTTGGCCGCTCCGCCGCTCGGCTGTCCGGTACAACGAGAGAGACAGTTTATACAAATTCTGCTGCACGGATCTGGGCAGCTGCCTACGTGTGTGTGTGTGTGTGTGTGTGTGTGTGTGTGTGTGTGTGTGTGTGTGTGTGTGTGTGTGTGTGTGTGTGTGTGTGTGTGTGTGTGTGTGTGTGTGTGTGTGTGTGTGTGTGTGTGTGTGTGTGTGTGTGTGTGATCATTTGGAACTGTGTGTGGACAACTGTCCATCGCTTCTCTACCGTCTGTCCCACCCCTGGCTGCCCCCTTCTCTGCCCTCAGTGGACGTGCGTGTATACACATTTACACACACACACACACACACACACACACACACACACACACACACACACACACACACACACACACACACACACACACACACACACACACACACACACACACACACACACACACACACACACACACACACACACACACACACACACACACACACACACACACTAACTCAAAGATACACACCCAGTGACACACACACACACACTGACGCACGCACTTGCAACGTGCGCGCTGCAACTACACTGTACACACTCTGCGCATCATTCTAATTCCAATCCATTCCAATCTTTCTCCCCGCTGATCCGGCCGGTGTTCTGTCAAGCCATCCCGTGTTGGCCCTGGCCTGTAATGAGTCCAGCTATAAATGGCTAACTCTCTCCCTCTCCCTCTCTCTCTCTCTCTCTCTGCTCTCTCTCTCTCCCACTCTGGACAGCTTGTCTGGGGAGCCACATGCCTCTAGTTTGGACGGCTGGAGAGAATAGCTAACAGCCGGTCCTCCTACCCACACCATCTCTCTCTCTCTCTCTCTCTCTCTCTCTCTCTCTCCTCTCTCTCTCTCTCTCTCTCTCTCTCTCTCTCTCTCTCTCTCTCTCTCTCTCTCTCTCTCTCTCTCTCTCTCTCTCTCTCTCTCTCTCTCTCTCTCTCTCTCTCTCTCTCTCTCTCTCTCTCTCTCTCTCTCTCGCTCTCTCCTTTTTACTTTTCCCTAAAGGCCAATTAGAACGTGCGACACAGAGTGCTTTTAAGACAACAGAAGTTTAAACGTGCCACGTTTTCTGGTTACCACTGGGATTTATTTTTTTTTTATTTTTTTTAAGTTACAGATATATTAGTTTAGTGTTAACGAACGCAGTGGAAACGTGTTTGCCGGAATCCGTCGGGGGATTGGTGCTTGGTTTGGAAAGGGACGAAAACTTTTGTCTTTTAACGTTTCTGGACCAATGCTGGTGTGCTCTGGGATGCTAAGATAATTCCACGGACTCCAATTTGCAGAGATTCCAGCAATTACAGATGACCTGAATAAATGCTGGTATTATCATGCGTTGTGCCTCATTAGGCCTGTCTGGTGATAGCTTGCCCCTCATCCCACTCTTTTCACAGAAGGGAGGGTGAAAGGGTCCATTGTTTTTTTCACTATAATATAAAGTTTTCAAAACAACTTAAACAAGACTAAAGACATTGAAAAGGAAAGAAAGACAGACAGACTGCCTCAATCCTGTGGGGCGTCTAGCTTCTGCTTCAAATATTCCACAAATTGTCCCACACTTATCAGAGGATCCCTGCACTGAGTCTAAGATGCTGCATCACCTCTTACTGAGTCCAGTTCGATTAAGATGCTGCATCACCTCTCTTACTGAGTCCAGCTAGTTTAACACTAGCACAGCCATGGAGAAAATGCCACTAATTCCCGCCAGGAACGGGTAAGATGACCCGACAGATTATATGAGAAATAAGTAGGGCTGTCTTAAATACTTCGAAGCTTCGTTCGATAATAATAATAAAAAAAATAAATAAAAAATTTAATTAAATTTTTTTTTTTTATGTTGTGGGACTTGTACAGCACTTTGTTCAACTTTGTCAGTGCTGTAAAGTTTAAACCTTTTTAAATCTTAGACAAACGAAACACTTTGCTTTCATGAAATATTGTAAGCCGTCATTTGAGGCTTTATAAAAGCAGCACAATGAACACAAATCTGTCAGTGCCGAGTCCGACCTCATCTTAAATAACAAACACCATTGCTTGTTGTAATTAACAAAGAGAGGCAGAGTTGATTTTGCACAACAACAAAAAAATAGTTTCTTTAATATATTCAAATTTTATTTTCATATTCGAATCGCATGCCCATCGAACGAAGCTTCGAAGCTTCGAAGTATTTAAGACAGCCCTACTGGATACCCGCAGCTCTGCCTAGTTAGCCACAAGACTGAAAAGTCAATGGAGCCTCACTCCAGTCTGTAACATTCCAGGGCTTGTACAGACTGGAGGGCTACAGGAGATGGGTATCCAGTACAAAGCAGAGCATGGATTCTGCTGAGAAAAGACTCTTTGACAGCATCATTGATGAGTAGAAAATAGGGCTAGGGGTCCAAAATTCGGAACTTACCCTTTAATGAAGATACAGATTACATTTTTGCTTCCGTAATTGTGACGTGCCTCAGGGACAAAATGTTGATGCGAGAATAGAAAATTGTGGAATTTGGAAACAATGTGGCGGGTAGATACACACAGTGCATGCTTATAAGTACAGACCTGTGACAACAAGACAAAGAAATTCACTTTTACTTAAACCTCCCTAATTGTAGAAAGGGAGATTTCCATTTTTTTTTATGTATTATAAAGCAGTCTAGTAGGTGCTACAGTATATAAATACTGCTAAAGTATCAGTCCGCAGAAAAATGCAGACACAGCCCGTGTTCAGAAACTGTGCCTTTAAACGAGCCGTTTGGACCACCGTAAGTTTGTGATGTCACACAACCGCACGCTCATTGTATGAGGAAGAAAGCACCCAGCAGTCATTCCGTCGCAGAGCTAGCGAGCTACAATTAAGACAGAAGAAAATGTTGAGGTATGATATTAATTAGGGATCTCCGATATTATCGGCCTACCGATATTATCGGCCGATATTGGCATTAAAATGTGATATCGGAAAATATCGGTATCGGTTTTCAATTTTTTATTTTTTTATTTTTTACATTTATTTAACCTTTATTTACACAGGGAAGCAAGTAAGAACAGATTCTGATTTTATTTATTGTCAAAAGTATGCATAATGTTGTGTTAATTCCACGACAAGAGATATGTAATGTTAATTACCTGAAATTATTCCGTTTTTTGGGGGGGAAACCCTGCATATATCGGTATCGGTTGATATCGGTTGATATCGGTATCGGAAATTAAGAGTTGGACAATATCGGTATATCGGTAGAAAAGCCAATATCGAGCATCCCTAATATTAATGACATTAACCCGTTCACTACCACACTACAAAAGTGTTAACCCTTTCACTGCGACATGACAGAAGGTACTGCCACACGCCAAAAGGGTTAACCCTTTCACTGCCGCGCTACAGAAGGTTAACCGTAAGGGTTAATGAGCCTTAAAGACACAAAACAGCCCGTCTCTGGTAGAGCTCCAGAGAGGAGCTTATAGGAAAGGAGATGTACAACTATATTGAGATGGTTTTTGGTTCTTAAAACCACAAAAGATATCTTCTCATGGATATCAAGACTTGAAATAAGAAAAGTATAAAATACGGGACATTTAAGCTCAATGATTAAACTTGTGGCGTAAGGCTTTTGAAAGCCATCTTGGAGTGTCTTGGAGAAGTCGGTCGTTTCTTGGCACGCTGTGCAGCTGCAGACTGTGACTTCCAGAGACAGAGGCAGAGATGGAATCAGCTGTGACCGCCTCCGTTCCAAGCTTTCTGATTGGACAATTACACCAGCACGCTGACGAGCTGTCACTCAATTACCGGGCTGATTAAATGTTCATTTGAGGACGGAGAGGATGGGAGGGAGGGAGGGAGGGAGAGAGAGAGAGAGAGAGAGAGAGAGAGAGAGAGAGAGAGAGAGAGAGAGAAGGGAGAGAGGAGAGAGACAGAAGGGGTGAGAAAGAAAGAGGAGAAAGTGAGAGAGGGAGAGAAGGAGAAGAAACGGTGTTATCAGCCAAACTCTAAACGTTCCTCTCTCTCTCACCTCCTCTTGGTTGATCCTCCAGGACACTTGCGGGCGAGAAAAAAAAGAAAAAACCTTGAAGACGGCAAATAAATAAAAACTTGATAAGCCATTTGTTAATCAACCCAAAACAGGGATTTAATTTAATGCTTTGGCCGAGGCCAGAGCTGATTTGCAGATGGCTTAAAGCTGTGTGACTGGCACCCTGGGAACACTGTGTGTGCGTGTGTGTGTGTGTGTGTGTGTGTGTGTGTGTGTGTGTGTGTGTGTGTGTGTGTGTGTGTGTGTGTGTGTGTGTGTGTGTGTGTGTGTGTGTGTGTGTGTGTGTGTGGTGGAGGCGGGTTGTGCCACGTTCCAGCACATCATGACCACTATCCCACACACACGTACACACCCACACACATGCAGTACTCACACATATACATGCACGTACACACACCCTTCACAAACCCCCCCTGGCTTCAGCCAGCATTCTGCAGTCCTCACCAGCTCCACCATTATGTGTGTGTATGTGTGTGTGTGTCTGTGTGTGTGTGCGTGTGTGTGTGTGTGTGTGTGTGTGTGTGTGTGTGTGTGTGTGTGTGTGTGTGTGTGTGTGTGTGTGTGTGTGTGTGTGTGTGGGCTGGACTGTGTGCTAGGCCAGCAGCGTGAGTGGGAACGGCTGTCTCTGGCTGTGTCCACTGTCCGAGCAGCGCACGCACGCACGCACACACGCACGCACGCACGCACGCACGCAAATTATCCCACTAAATGGCCAGACGCGTCTTATGGCGACATCTACAATTACCTCATTGAGTCTCCAGGTAGATTAATGTTTATATTTAAGTGCAGCGGTCTGTAGCCACTCACACTACCACCGAAGCTCCACCCTCTGATGGAACAGTCCACATTCATTCGTGCGTCATCTCGCGTCGTCCAGACTCCGTAGCCTAGGTGCTGGAAAAGGGGACTTGATCTCGGCCGATTTAGTTCTAATCGATTAGGAATTGGTCGCGCCGTGTTCAGGAAACTCAGGCGCATACAAGTCTATTGGATCATGTCTCTAGCACCCCCACAGCCGTAGCTGCAACCACTTACATCAAGGCTCTCATCCACATTCATTCATTTGCTCCCCCCGCTATCTCCTCCCCGATTTCAGAATCCCGGAAGTGTTGCGGCGGTCTATAGTGCGATGCCCATGCAACTGCCAGACTGATGTGCTTAACACTCATTCAGTAGGATAACTCAGCAGTGAGCAGACAGCAGTGGTGTGGTTTCTATATGAACAATAAAGAATAAAAATAACCTTTCACAAACAGGTCTTTCATAACTGCTTACAATTGTAAGGAAAAATGTAAACTAGTATTGGCAGTCACAGGGGACAGGCTGCTGTAAACACCACTCTCACTGAGTGATTTAAACTCATATGTCTTACTTAAAGTATTTCTTAACATAGTGCAATGCCCATACTACTGTCTGCCAGGCTGATGTGCTTAACACTCTTTCAGCGGGTAGACTAACTCAGCAGTGAGCAGAAAGCAGTGGTGTGATTTCTATATGAACAATAAAAAATAGCCTTTCACAAACAGGTCTTTCATAACTGCTTACATTTGTAAGGAAGACATTTAAACTATTATTGGCAGTCTGCTGTAAACTAAACACCACTCTCACGGACATAACACCTCACTGAGTGATTTAACTCATACTGTATGTGTTACCTTCAGGTTTTTCCGATAGCGTTTGTTATTGCCTTGGAACGGGTAGACATGTTAGCCAGCAGAGCGTGAAAAAAAGCTGCTATATGTTGCTCACCAGTCTTGCTGCCGCTAGCCGGGTTAGCTTCAGCTGAATCTCTTTCTCCTTCCCTGTTTGTTGATAACTGTGATGCGGCTCTCGCCTTCCGTAGTAGCGAAGCAAAGATAGTCTCTGCTGAGTGCTGACAGAAGTGGATGAGAGGGAATTATATGAATGAATTGGTTTTGACCGATGCAAAGGCACTACAACAGATGCATCGCGAGTTCAACCTGAATTGTAGCCGATGTGCACTTTTTCCACCGGTGCACTCGCATTTAGAACGTTTATGCCGGTGCACCGATGCAAATCTGTGAATCTTAACATCACTAGACTAGATGTCTAAGGAGGTGACTAAGTGACTGGCTGGTTGTCTAAGGAGGTGACTAAGTGACTGGTTGTCTAAGGAGGTGACTAAGTGACTGGTTGTCTAAGGAGGTGACTAAGTGACTGGTTGTCTAAGGAGGTGACTAAGTGACTAGATGTCTAAGGAGGTGACTAAGTGACTGGTTGTCTAAGGAGGTGACTAAGTGACTAGATGTCTAAGGAGGTGACTAAGTGACTGGTTGTCTAAGGAGGTGACTAAGTGACTGGTTGTCTAAGGAGGTGACTAAGTGACTAGATGTCTAAGGAGGTAACTAAGTGACTGGTTGTCTAAGGAGGTGACTAAGTGACTGGTTGTCTAAGGAGGTGACTAAGTGACTGGTTGTCTAAGGAGGTGACTAAGTAACTGGTTGTCTAAGGAGGTGACTAAGTAACTGGTTGTCTAAGGAGGTGACTAAGTGACTGTTTATCTAAGGAGATGACTATGTGACTGGTTGTCTAAGGAGGTGACTAAGTAACTGGTTGTCTAAGGAGGTGACTAAGTAACTGGTTGTCTAAGGAGGTGACTAAGTAACTGGTTGTCTAAGGAGGTGACTAAGTAACTGGTTGTCTAAGGAGGTGACTAAGTGACTGTTTGTCTAAGGAGGTGACTAAGTGACTGTTTGTCTAAGGAGGTGACTAAGTAACTGTTTGTCTAAGGAGGTGACTAAGTGACTGTTTGTCTAAGGAGGTGACTAAGTGACTGGTTGTCTAAGGAGGTGACTAAGTGACTGGATGTCTAAGGAGGTGACTAAGTGACTGTTTGTCTAAGGAGGTGACTAAGTGACTGTTTGTCTAAGGAGGTGACTAAGTAACTGGTTGTCTAAGGAGGTGACTAAGTGACTGTTTGTCTAAGGAGATGACTATGTGACTGGTTGTCTAAGGAGGTGACTAAGTGACTGTTTGTCTAAGGAGATGACTATGTGACTGGTTGTCTAAGGAGGTGACTAAGTGACTGTTTGTCTAAGGAGGTGACTAAGTGACTGTTTGTCTAAGGAGGTGACTAAGTAACTGTTTGTCTAAGGAGGTGACTAAGTGACTGGATGTCTAAGGAGGTGACTGAGTGAGAGATATTTACTATACATACAGTAAATGGTATTATAGTACAATATTTAGAATCTAAAATGAAGTACGACCAACAGAAAATACAGTAGTAAGTTGGGCAGTGGGTTCAAAATGAGTACAGTACAATTCAGTCATTTTAAAGTTGGAATGAAATAGTCCCATCATATCAAATCATATTGCATTGAATCTTAATAATTGGAATACAATTGTGGTTGGGTTGGATTTGATTGGACTGGGGGTTGGGGTGTGTGTGTGTGTGTGTGTGTTTGTGTGTGTGTGTGTGTGTGTGTGTGTGTGTGTGTGTGTGTGTGTGTGTGTGTGTGTGTGTGTGTGTGTGTGTGTGTGTGTGTGTGCGTGTAGGTGTGTGTGTGTAGGTGTGTGTGTGTGTGTGTGTGTGTGTGTGTGTGTGTGTGTGTGTGTGTGTGTGTGTGTGTGTGTGTGTGTGTGTGTGTGTGTGTGTGTGTGTGTGTGAGGGGGGGGGTAAAGAGGAATGAAATCAATGTATTGTCCGTAAATATTTTTATAAATATTGGGTCTCATTCTCCAAAAAATTTCAAAGAGTTCTTTTGGAAGACTTATCTTGGAACCACTGAGACAGAATCAATGACAAGTTCACCGAACGTGCTGGTAATATGTCTTAAGTGGCTGAAACGGTCACACAAATGATATGATCTGATATCTGCTTGGCGAATGTGATTCTGTCTTAAACTCAAAAGCGCGTTCCCGTTCAGGTCATTTGCATACAAAACAATGCCTCCAGAGCTCCTTATAAAGCAAAGTAATGACGCAGCTGTGTGGAAATGGATGCGGAAGCGCTTTGCGAGTCTTGCGACCCATCGAAATGAGATTACATTAATGTATTGTCATCATAATACAGCTCGTGGTACACCTGCTGCAGCGCGCGCACATACACACACACACACGCGCGCGCACAGTATTATTCCATTCATGACTTGTTGCATTAGGATTTAGTAGATACTATATGCTCTGCGCTACGTACAGTATAGGTACAGTACAGTCTGTACTTATACTGTACGTAGGGCAGAGGCAGAGCATAGTATCTACTAAATCCTAATGAAACAAGTAACTAGAATATATTAAGCCTATACTGTTCATTAGACACGTAGGCCATACTGGCGCACACAAGACTTGCTATTTCCATGCGATTAGCTTTAGTTCTTATTTATTTATTTATCCACTGTCATTTCAGTGTTGGTGTATAGGCTATATAGTGTATTTCAATATAAGTTTAATTGATTAATGATATATTCGAAGGAATGCAGGTTTATATCTATATCAACCCCCTCCAATGTACAGTAAATGACCAAGTATGGTTTTGTCAATATTCCAATGTACAGATTTGCTTGTACAGTGTCCCCCACCCACCCCTCCTACCCAACCTCCTCCAACAGTTTCTACGTCAAATGTATACTCTCTTTTCTGGACTCTTTTTGTATCACAAACAGTACTGTATTTGCAAATCTGGTATGTCATAAATGTATAGATGTAGCAGTACTGTCTATCTGTATGTCGTGTGTGTCATATATGTTATGATGAATTGAAAATGGGGGACCCTGATGTAAACAAGACGAAAGTCTTTCTCTGGTCTGCATCCCCTTAACACTTTGATTGCCTAAGGTTAAATTCATGATATACCATCCGTTGCCAGCTCTATTTGTCTATGGAGAAGTTCCCCTTCTTTGCAGGGCTATAACTTTTTAAATTCTATTGCTAGATTGCCATTATTAGGGCCCATTCAATGTCCTATATGTATTGTTCAGGGTGTATGAACGTTAAACTTTTTCATTCACATATTCATACTAAAATATGATCTAAAGTATAAGTATGTTTTCATCTCTTTCTGCAGCTTTCTCCAGAACGTGATTTATAGCCCCAAATGCATTATATTGATGATCAAATACAGTTTGGTAGCGATCGGTGCCAGATGAAAAATTTCAAATGGACGTGCTTCTAGAAGTTTCGACGTATCATCTGATGATGACCGGATGGGCGGGGGATCGTTTATAATTCCGTGGGCAACGTTATACCATTCATCTAATGTGGGTCAAATGTTCATCATAGCAGTTAGTGTCGAACACGGTAATACTACAAGCTAAAACTCACCCCAGTCTCCGCGGGCCGTTGGGCGATCAGCGTGGGGTAGACAGTTTTCCATTATGGGATGTCGAAATACCCGGTCCATTTTCAGGTTGTATAATAGTATATACGTCCAAATCATGTTGTTTATCGAGTTATTGGCAACGGATCGCTATGTATTGTGTTGAGCTCGAGTCCCGGGAACTATAGCGAGTGCCCGGAAGTAATATGGGTGATCACCACTTCATCCACATGACTTCCTGTTTGGCGCTTCTGCCGATCGGCCACCAGATGGCGCTCTTGAACCGCTAGAGGATTGAGAGGAGCTCAGAACTGTGTATGAAGGTTGCAGAGGGGAAATATGATTCCGATCACAGATTTTTGAAATATTGATATTAAAGACGAGTTAGGGCGTCCTCTGCAACTTTAGCATGGCTAGGAAAGACGCCTAAACACGTTTTCGGCACTTAAAGCGTTAACAATTGTATGTAATTGAGCTGTACTGTACTGCAGTGGCGGCTCGCCACTGTGGGCGCTAGGGCGCCGCCCCCCCTGGTAAAAAGAGCAGGAGAAGAAGACAATTTTTTATTTTTATTTTAGACCCCTAAAAATAAAATAAACATGTTTAAAATGAATAATATTTACTCATTTTAAGTATGTTTGTGTTTCAAATGCACAATAACGTTAATATATCAAATATAAATCATTGTTTTATGATTCACATGACGTCACTGTCTGATATGAGAGTAGACTACCTCTGAAGCTGGGCGAGACGTATCGCGCACACAGTGGGTGTAAGAGCCGCATTCAAGCTTATTTGTTTTGATTAATTGTGAATCTGTATTAATACATTTCTCTGTTGCAGTGAGTGGGGCGCTTGGCTCAGGTGAATGGGGCGGGGCTAACGCTATAAGCCACAGGTGCGGCGTGTGACGGCAGAGCAGCAGGCAGCAGCAATACTGTCATTGACACGCAACGCAGACGCAACCTTTTTGTTTAGAGATTATTGGGATCTCTTGTTTTGTTACTAAGATTATTAGGATCTCCTGTTTTACTTTTATGTGCGATATTGTTTTCATGTTTTGTTCTCGCTGGACCATTAAAAGAGCAAAAGGAACAACAAAAACGTGCAGTGGTTTCTGTTCTGCGACTGCGAGTCTGACACTGCTTCCCAACCTACAAGTGGAAGATTCAAATTTCAAAGTTATAAGACAAACCTGTTAGGATTTTGGCCACGACATCAAGTCAATGACAAGCTGCGATTGAAGAGCACGGATTATTGGGATCCGAAGGAACGGGCTGAAGCCAAGCCAAATGACAAGCTGCGATTGAAGAGCACGGATTATTGGGATCCGGAACGAAAAAAGAATTGGAGGATCAAACGGGTCCAAATTGGAACGGAAAGCGCCGGCCCGACGCGTGGCTACAAACAGAGGAAACGCCGGCCTGACGGCTGTAAACAAGCAAGCAAACAAATAATTGAGGTATGTGTTTGCAAAAACCAACGCCACATGAATAATTATTCGTTTGGAATAAATGCATGGATTATCACTAAACAAACTTCGCCTCTGATAAACGATGTTTATGGACAGTGAATATTTTATTTTGTGCTGGTGACATATGGATAAAAAGAGCAGACAAGGATAATGAAATAACCAGCCACTGTTGAAGACCTTTTGGATTCATTTGTTTGTTTATTCTGAATTAATATGGCGAGTTCAGACGCCCGTTAATGACATGGATGAGGCGCAGCTGCGCGCATCGAGACAAGGAAACGCCGGCCTGGTGTGCGGCTGTAACCGAACCAACAATTGAGAAAGACAATGATAATGACATAACCAGCCACTGTTTCTAAACACGTCGAAGACCTTGTGGATTTATTTATTTGTTTATTCTGAATTAAAATGGCGAGTTCAGATAAGGCAGACCTGCCCGTTAATGACATTATGAGGCGCAGCTGCGCGCATCCAAATAGGATGGCAGACACACGCTCAACGAGGTCTAACTCTTCCTCCCACCACTCCTCCTCTTCATCAAGATTACGCATCAACGCGGAGGCAGAGAGACGATATTTATTGGCTAAATCTTCTATGTTACAAGAAAAACATGCAATTGAAGAACAGGAACAAATGTTAAAAAAAAAAGAGAGAAACATTAAAAAAAAGGAGAGAAACATTAGAATTACAAGGTGAAATAGCAGCCAGCACAGCCAATCCTTCCCAGTGGAAATGGGCGCTGGTATATTCAAAGCCAGATGTTTCAATTCATCCATATGACATAGGTGCTGTTAGGAGCAAGGCAGGAGCACATTACTTGCCCTTTTTTAATGTTAACGATGGTAATGCTCACAGTTGGCCCGATGCTCAGCCAGATGACATTAATGACCAGCACCAGCCCCAACTAGTGCACAATATTCGACCTGTCATGCCCATGTCACCGACGCCTCTGTACCCTCAGTCTTCGTTTAGGAAGTTCCGGTTCCCGAGGGACCCCCCTGCCCAGTTCCCGTCCTCCACCTCGATGGTCAACCAGCGGCCCCGTCCTTTCACCGACAGC
Organism: Notolepis coatsorum; assembly: GCF_963971535.1. Taxonomy (NCBI): domain Eukaryota; kingdom Metazoa; phylum Chordata; class Actinopteri; order Aulopiformes; family Paralepididae; genus Notolepis; species Notolepis coatsorum. The sequence goes on along the minus strand of NW_028173626.1, from coordinate 197,344 downwards.
CCTCTGCCACAGGCCTCGCCCCTCACTTCTCCCGCAAAAGCCGGGCCGCAAGAGAAGGACGGAGCCCACCCCTCTGCCCAACGGGAGGCGCCGCAGGTGCATTTCAGACGGGGACTTCCTGTGTCTTGGCCACATGGTTCTGAGGCCATCGCAGCAGCCAATAGGGAGGCGCCTGTTCTCACCACACCGGTCCAGAGTCCCTGTGAGGAAAAATCCAGAAGCCTGGCATCGGAGGAGAAGACCTCAGCAGGCATGAAGAGGGCAGAGGAGAAGACCCCAGCAGATATGAAGAGGGCAGAGGACAAGACCTCAGCAGGCATGAAGAGGGCAGAGGACAATACCTCAGCAGACATGAAGAGGGCAGCAGAGGACAAGACCCCAGCAGACATGAAGAGGGCAGAGGACAAGACCCCAGCAGACATGAAGAGGGCAGAGGACAAGACCCCAGCAGACATGAAGAGGGCAGAGAAGACCCCAGCAGATATGAAGAGGGCAGAGGACAATACCTCAGCAGACATGAAGAGGGCAGCAGAGGACAAGACCCCAGCAGACATGAAGAGGGCAGAGGACAAGACCCCAGCAGATATGAAGAGAGCAGAGTTATGTGGTCACATAGGGGCCGGGGATAGCCAAGCAGAGTTATGTGGTCACATAGGGGCCGGGGATAGCCAAACAGTACTCAAGTACATTGGTAACGAGCACACTAGGAAGAATGCTCTGATGTTGACCGTCAAAAAGCGCAAAGAGCTTTCCCCAGGTCACAGCCACACCCACTCGAGCAGCCAAAAGGTGAGCACTGAGCTAGGCGCTTTCAGGACCACACTTGGTGGACAGCTCCTCACAGTGGAAGACCTCTCACAGGCAGAGAGGTCAGTCATCACCTATGTTCAAAAGCAATCCTTCCCAGTGGAAATGGCAGTGCTGGAAACCGCTCCATTCAGAGTGCAGAAGAACAGTAAAAACGATCCTATACTGGATGAAGGCCTACCAACCATCTTCTGCGAGAGATCTGACCTCTATGCCAGGACACAAGAATACCTTCTGCTACTCCAAGGAAGACCGAAATGGAGCACAGTGAGAAAAAAAGGAAAAAACTTTAACATTGGAGATGTCGTCCTGGTAGTTGACCCAACCGCTCCACGGGGGTCGTGGCCACTAGGCAGAGTACAGGAGACCAAGCCTGATGCAGGAGGTCTGACCCGTGCAGTGAAGCTCCAGACGAAAACATCCAATATTGATAGGCCCATAGCTAAGCTATGCCGCATTCCTGGAGATTGAAGAATAACAGGTCTTCTTTCAACAGCCAAAAAGGGATGTAATGTATATACTTTATTTATTTCACTTAGGTAAATTTACCACAGTGGTGAAGACCAATTCATATAGTCCATAGGATTTAAAAGTTTCCCCTTCAAGTTATATTTAATGAGTTACTATTTAATCTAAAATGAATTATACAGTAGCAACCACCCTCATTATGGCAATATAGTCATTGGTCATGAACCAAGCACAGAGCAAAGAAGCTTGTGTTACTGTTTAAGATATATACCTTATATATACTTTCCGGATCGCTAAGATGATTTAGACAATGACACATTCTTAAGAGTCAAACTGTGAACTCAGGGTTGTAAGAGGGTGAGCGACAAAATGCCATTTCAGCATCCAGGTCACTATCTAAATTAATTTGTTGACAGTTACGAACAGCATAGACTGATACATAGACGTACACCCATAGACTGATACATAGACATACACCCATAGACTAATACATAGACGTACACCCATAGACTGATACATGGAGATATACACTCTTTGCCACTTTGGATTACAGTTTTTAGTTTTTTCTGATTTGACTGACCTAGCGATCATAAAGATCCCTCCTTAAGGCTATGTGCTAGTAACCTCTGGCCCTAGGATACGGTTAAGAATGAAGACTCACACAGTTTAGCCCCAGCCGCATGGCCTGTAAGTTGGCCTCACACAGTTTAGCCCCAGCCGCATGGCCTGTAAGTTGGCCTCACACAGTTTAGCCCCAGCCGTATGGCCTGTAAGTTGGCCTCACACAGTTTAGCTCCAGCCGCATGGCCTGTAAGTTGGCCTCACACAGTTTAGCCCCAGCCGTATGGCCTGTAAGTTGGCCTCACACAGTTTAGCCCCAGCCGCATGGCCTGTAAGTTGGCCTCACACAGTTTAGCCCCAGCCGCATGGCCTGTAAGTTGGCCTCACACAGTTTAGCCCCAGCCGCATGGCCTGTAAGTTGGCCTCACACAGTTTAGCTCCAGCCGCATGGCCTGTAAGTTGGCCTCACACAGTTTAGCCCCAGCCGCATGGCCTGTAAGTTGGCCTCACACAGTTTAGCCCCAGCCGCATGGCCTGTAAGTTGGCCTCACACAGTTCTTCTTTCAACATCAACAAGGGATGTAATGTATATACTATATTTTCTAAATTAATTTGTTGATAGTTTTACGGCTCTTTATTTTGTTTGAGTAATTGATTCCTAGAGAACAATTAGGGGCCGGTGTAAGAGCCGCATTCAAGCTTATTTGTTTTGATTAATTGTGAATCTGTATTAATACATTTCTCTGTTGCAGTGAGTGGGGCGCTTGGCTCAGGTGAATGGGGCGGGGCTAACGCTATAAGCCACAGGTGCGGCGTGTGACGGCAGAGCAGCAGGCAGCAGCAATACTGTCATTGACACGCAACGCAGACGCAACCTTTTTGTTTAGAGATTATTGGGATCTCTTGTTTTGTTACTAAGATTATTAGGATCTCCTGTTTTACTTTTATGTGCGATATTGTTTTCATGTTTTGTTCTCGCTGGACCATTAAAAGAGCAAAAGGAACAACAAAAACATGCAGTGGTTTCTGTTCTGCGACTGCGAGTCTGACACTGCTTCCCAACCTACAAGTGGAAGATTCAAATAGGTTATAAGACAAACCTGTTAGGATTTTGGCCACTACAGTGGGCGTGCACTGGTATCATCGCTGTATTATCGCTGTATCATCGCAGCCAATTAAATAGGTCTAGCAAATACATTTCGCCTATCAGTGCGTTCAAATATGATGTAATATGATGTAATATGATGGAATCGGAGAGCGTTTTCTAGCGCACCAAGCAAGCAGGGTCCTTCCTGCTGTGTTGTCACTCCCCCAGTCCGGAGATTTTGCTACCTTACTACTAGTAGCTACCATGGAGCATGAAGGCTGGATGTAGCTACCAGCTACCGTTAGCTACCAGCTAACGACGGTATGGAATGTTTACTGGAGTGGAGTTTCTTTTTGAGTGGATTTAAAAAAAATTGGATTATGGCTTGTTGTGGACTGGACAGCTGAATATCTCGCCCCATTCAACTCTTGTGATGGTAAGTAAGTCTTGTAACGATAGCTTGGATTCCACATCATGCTGTGTGTGTGTGTGTGAGAGAGAGAGATAGAGGGGGATACTAATTAATTTCGCCGCGGGGGGGCATAATCACCCGGGACAATATAATGGTAACTTGTTTAAAATGACAAGATATACATCTGTGATTATTATTGGATGGATCTGAATACGGGAGAGAGAGAGAGAGAGAGAGAGAGAGAGAGAGAGAGAGAGAGAGAGAGAGAGAGAGAGAGAGAGAGAGAGAGAGAGAGAGAGAGAGACCTGGGCGTGCGTGTTTGTGTAGGGCTATTGGAAACGTGGCTGCATTGACTGTGATCATATATTGATGGTGATAGTTGTACTCTACCTACTTAAATATTCGTACCTTGTGGTTTCGCCGAAGCTCTGACGTGCACAGTAGGCTACTCAGTCTGTGGTTTCGCCAATGCATGCCTAGGTACATGTTTGCAAAATGTTTGGTATAGCGCCCCCCCTGGAGAAGAATTCACCAGCCGCCACTGCTGTACTGTACCCATTCTGCAATCTGTTAATAAAGTTTTCAATCAATCAATCAATCAAACAAAGGTCTGTCCCATTGTATACCAATCAATGGGATACATTGCATGTTGACCTGCATTCTTTCAAATGTATATAATTAATCATTAAAACAGATGTGTAACAATTAGAAATACAAATTCCACAGAAGGCATTAAATAATTATTATTTTCAATCATTTCACAATAATTGCATAATTGTGTTTGAATATCTGAGTAATTAAAGTAATTATACATTTGTCCAAAATAGCTGGTTCAGATATGGTTAATCCAGCTGCCCTGTGATCAGATGAATCCATATTATTTATTTTTCCCGACATCAAATGCGTAATTTCTTATCGTACAAATATTGTCATATTTATTTTAATTGTGATTAAGTAATTCATTCCAAGGAGGCCTGTAGCGTTAACATGAAGGAATCACTATGAGAACACAGTCTGTCAAGTTAATAAAATTTCAATTAGTCAATCAATCATAAGAGTGCTCCTCAGCACTCTTAAATCTGCTCTCAGCCACGGTCAAATCCGTTCTCAGGAAAATTTGGGGACTCGCGCTCCCAGCCCTATATCACTATATGTCTTAAATGGGCAGAAATCTGCCTAAGAGGAATTTTTTTGTCGTAAATTCGTTCGGGAATGAGACCCATTTTTCTGAACTGTTGAACTGTCCCGGGGCACAGGAACAAACCTATGTGAACTCTTAAAGTGGGCGGTACTCCCCCTTTAAGCTGTGGTGATTGGCTAGTTGAGCTGATCTCCTTAGAGACCAAGGTCAAGACACCAGACACAACATTAGGGGGGAAGAGTGAGTGCATGTGTGTGTGCTTGTATGTGTGTGTGTGTGTGTGTGTGTGTGTGTGTGTGTGTGTGTGTGTGTGTGTGTGTGTGTGTGTGTGTGTGTGTGTGTGTGTGTGTGTGTGTGTGTGTGTGTGTGTGTGCGTGCGTGCGTGTGTGTGTGTGTGTGTGTGTGTGTGTGTGTGTGTGTGTGTGTGCGTGCGTGCGTGTGGAGCTGATCCCTTGGTTGGTGTATAAAAGGAGTAAATAAATAAGGAAGAGAAGGACAATGAGATTAGCTACACATCAGGGAGGTAACCAGAGGGCACAGGGAGGGAGGGAGGGAAAGAGGGAGGGAGGGAGAGATAGAGGGAGGAAGGATAGAGAGATGGAGGGAGAGAGGGAGGGAGAGATGGAGGGAGAGAGGGAGGGAGGGAGGGAGAGAGGGAGGGAGGGAGAGAGGGAAGGAGGGAGAGAGGGAGGGAGGGAGAGAGGGAAGGAGGGAGAGAGAGAGGGAGGGAGAGATAGAGGGAGGAAGGATAGAGAGATGGAGGGAGAGAGGGAGGGAGAGATGGAGGGAGAGAGGGAGGGAGGGAGGGAGGGAGAGAGGGAGGGAGGGAGAGAGGGAAGGAGGGAGAGAGGGAGGGAGGGAGAGAGGGAAGGAGGGAGAGAGAGAGGGAGGGAGGGAGAGATAGAGGGAGAGAGGGAGGGAGGGAGAGATGGAGGGAGGGAGAGAGGGAAGGAGAGGGAGGGAGAGAGGGAAGGAGGGAGAGAGGGAAGGAGGGAGAGAGGGAGGGAGGGAGAGAGGGAAGGAGGGAGAGAGAGAGGGAGGGAGAGAGAGATGGAGGGAGAGAGGGAGGGGGGGAGGGAGGGAGGGAGAGAGGGAGTGAGGGAGAGAGGGAAGGAGGGAGAGAGGGAGAGAGGGAAAGAGGGAGAGAGAGGGAGGGAGAGATAGAGGGAGAGAGGGAGGGAGGGAGAGATGGAGGGAGGGAGAGCGGGAAGGAGAGGGAGGGAGAGAGGGAGAGAGGGAAGGAGGGAGAGAGGGAGGGAGAGAGGGAAGGAGGGAGAGGGGGAGGGAGAGATGGAGGGAGAGAGGGAGGGAGGGAGAGAGGGAAGGAGGGAGAGAGGGAGGGAGGGAGAGAGGGAAGGAGGGAGAGAGAGAGGGAGGGAGAGAGAGATGGAGGGAGAGAGGGAGGGAGAGATGGAGGGAGGGAGGGAGGGAGGGAGAGAGGGAAGGAGGGAAAGAGGGAGGGAGGGAGAGAGGGAAGGAGGGAGAGAGAGAGGGAGGGAGAGATAGAGGGAGAGAGGGAGGGAGGGAGAGATGGAGGGAGGGAGATAGGGAAGGAGAGGGAGGGAGAGAGGGAGAGAGAGAGGGAGGGATAGAGGGAAGGAGGGATAGAGAGATGGAGGGAGAGAGGGAGGGAGAGATGGAGGGAGAGAGGGAGGGAGGGAGAGATGGAGGGAGGGAGAGAGGGAAGGAGAGGGAGGGAGAGAGGGAGAGAGGGAGGGAGGGATAGAGGGAAGGAGGGCGGGAGGGAGAGGGAAGGAGGGAGAGGGTGGGAAAGAAGAGAGGGGGATAGAAAAGAGGAGATAGGGGAAGTGGGAAAAAGGGAGAGGTGATGGAGGATGAGGAGGAGGGGGAGGGAGGAAGATAGGGCAATAGGGTTTAAGGAGAGGGGGAATTGTGAAGTAAGACGCTTGGAGAGGAGACATCTGTCTCAAAGTCTGTCTCTTGTAATTTGGAAGAGCTAGAGAGAGAGTAGCCTCCGTGGAAATGCCCCCCCCCCCCCCCCCCACACACACACAATGCACTGTGTCTGCATAATCTGTTTGTGTACTCTATGCGTACTGTGTGTGTGTGTGTGTGTGTGTGTGTGTGTGTGTGTGTGTATTCTTGCATGTATGGATGTCCTTGTGTACATGCATGTGTGTGACTGATTATGTGTGAATGTGTGTGAGTACGACCATGCATTGCCGTGTGTGTGTGTGTGTGTGTGTGTGTGTGTGTGTGTGTGTGTGTGTGTGTGTGTGTGTGTGTGTGTGTCTGACTGACCCCAGCCCAGTAGTTCTGACCTGGACTGCTCAGACATCTTAAGAGCCAATCCATGCAGCTCAGCGCCAATCCACTTACACTGCGTTAGTCTCATTACCGCACTGTGGGTTGAACTGGTGTGTGTGTGTGCGCGTGCGTGCGTGCGTGCGTGCGTGCGTGCGTGCGTGTGTGTGTGTGTGTGTCTGTATGGGTGTGTTTCTGCTGTAGTATGTAGCGATGAGACAGAGGCAATGATTTAAAACGTTCAGTGTTTCCCCTACCATTGCCTTGGCGGGGCGGCCCCAGAAACAATTATAATTAAAAAAAACGTATAATTTTTTTTTATAATAATAATAATAATTATTATGTTTTTTTTTATTAAAGTTTTCTTTAATCACAGTAACATTGGCGAGCTAGCTAAATTATACATACATCGGTTTTCATATAAATCAATCTTCACTAAGACATTAAAATGGTGGTGCGGCACGGTTTACGGAGACGCAGAAAGAAAACTACCAAATCCATTCCGAGACAACTCCGAGACTGACTAGCATCGCGCGTAACAAGTCTCAGGGCTAGATCCACAAAGAATGGATTGCACGGTGCTAATTGCACCCTTACTTACAATTCATTATTAATTGAAAATGGGGGACCCTGATGTAAACAAGACGAAAGTCTTTCTCTGGTCTGCATCCCCTTAACACATTCCCGCTCAAGCACGGAGATCTCCGTGTTTCGATTCCACCCGTTGTGGACAGAGGCACGGATATATCCGTGGGAAGTTGTTATTGCTTTTATTCAATTTTAATAACCTATTCAAGGTCGCCGAGCGGCACTGCAGATTTACCCTACTCTATGAATTCGAGAAGGTGCAATACCGGCCAGATCCTCTGTGGCTGAACGGATCAGTCTTTTTTTTTTTTTACTTTCAATGGAGATTTCAGTAGCAGGATTCTGGATGTGCAGCAAGTAGCTTGGATACGAAAATAGCGAAAATACTAGTAGTTTTGGGGGCCTATCACCCCCCCTGAAAAAAAATCCTATGGGAAACACATGTCCATTAACCATGTCCACATGTGAAACCATGTTGTAATCTAATATATGATATAATTACACATTTATATTTATTTACATATCTATGTATATATATATATATATATATATTCAAATGTTAAAACATTAACACTCTGACAACCAAACCATGAGAATAATGAGTGATCAGACATCCCCTTCATTATACAACGTTTCCGAACTGACTTTTTGATGAAACCAAGTTGTATAAAATATTGCAGTGATGAACAGCAGTTATGAACTAAGTAACTTGCTTGCTAAATATGCTTGGTAGCAGTACTGTTAACAGAGATTGTCTGAAGGAGCCGTCTGCCAACAAAGATATTGTTACATCAGAGAACAAATGTATTCACAAAATGGATCCCCATTTGATGTTAGTGAAGACTTCTGTGACCGATAAGAACTTATTGTATTTATTTAATCAGGGAAAAGTCTCATTGAGATAAAAAATGTATCTCTTTTACAAGAGCGTCCTGGCCAGCAGCACAATTAACAGGGTTGCAGACATAAAAACATATAACAATTTACAATGAAATAAAAATGTATTACAAAATATTAAAATATCAAACACTATTCGTAACAAGTCATCAACATCAGGGTTCATACAGGGGCAATATATATCAATAAAAACATCTGCAGTCAGATGTGCCTGCCCCCTACTAATTAATAGCCTAATTACGTTAAATACATCCAGTGAGACGCAGTACAGGGAGTACTGAGATGAGTGGGCGCAAGAGACCAAGGGAGGGACAGCTGCAGGCTGCAGCCCAGGGCAGAGGGTGGCCTCCTGGTTCACCCACTTTCGGGATCTCCTAGGAGCGCACCCGGCAGTGGAGGGAGCTGAGGAGGAGATACAGTCCACGCAAATCTCAAGATTGAGGATCATCGAGGAGGTGAAGAAGAACAATCTTACGTCAGTTCTCTGTTTCATTGACTTCAACAAAGCTTTTGATTCAATACACAGAGGTGTGCTGGTGAAAATCCTTAAAGCTTACGGGGTCCCTCCTAACCTGCTCCGGGCTATAGAGGCCATGTGCAGGGACACAAGAGCCAAGGTGGTAACCCCAGACGGTGACAGTGAGGAGTTTGACATCCATGCAGGGGTGCTGCAAGGGGACACTCTTGCCCCCTTTCTCTTCACTGTAGCCCTGGACTACGCGCTTAGGGAAGCCATTATTGGGAGAGAGCAGGGCCCCGTTCCCCGTACCTGGATAACTGAGTTAGCCGGATAATTTTCGGTCAAGCCTGTCTTAAGCCGGACCTTCCCATTCCCCAAAGCTCGATTGTCTAAATCACCATGACAACAGATCAAAAAGTTTGAGCCTGGTCGGGAGCAGGGTTAACTTCAGTTAGCTGGATGAACCATGGCCACGCCCCCGCAAATAAATGACAGCTCGCTTCCTGAAATGATTCTCACAGTCTAGATCCCATTATACCATTCTGAATTATGTTTCTGTGCTTCGTTTTCCTAGAGGGGGCTTTTGAAATGTATAATAATAGAACTAAATGCTGATAATAAATCATATTGAGCCTATAGATTTACTTTGTCCAAAATAAAATAATGCACGTCATATACGGCGCTCGGAGTCGCGATACACGCTGCATGTGGTTATTTTAATAACGGCGCATTGCAAATGTGAATCCCGCGGGGATATTTTTAATGAATGAAACCTATCGGCCGTTTGGCTCTGATTAGTTTCATATATTCTCCGCTGTAGATTTGCTTAACGGAGCGCCCGGATTGTGTTTCATTCAAGCATAAAATTGAAGTGTCTATGCGTGGATTGTGGATTTTGTGTGATATTGTAACTGGGATTAAAATGTCTGATGAGATGCGCTGTTTGACGGATTTGAGAAATTGAATGAGCCGTTGACGTCACATTAATGCATTTGAGAATAAAGAGATAAAACTTCATTCAAAAGAAAGAATATTCTAAACACGGGTCTCTTGTCCATTGATGGTCTTGGATAAACAATGAATCTATCCCGTCTGGCACAGTGGCGCAGCGGTAGTGCTCAATCCTGGCAACCGGGCGACCGGTGTTCGAAACCCCGCGTTTCCAATATAATTTTTTGGAATATAATATTAATGATTATACGCAAAAGTAGCCTAGTTTTAAGTTAAAATATTATAAATCTACATGCATTGAGGATGTCATTCTTTATATAGCTCTCAACGTGCACCAAATTGAATTATTCCTACATTGCAAAAAGAAGGAAAAGACTAGGATTCGAACCCGGGCCGTCTGCGTGAAAGTCAAAAGCAGAAACGGTTACACCACAGTGCAGATAAGTAAAAGATCCACCATACATCAATCAATGGGTAAGAGAGCCGTATCCTTATTCTGTATAACAGTTTAACTAATTATTTTCGCTAGCAAGATCTCATTTGTGTTATGGTTTGACACCGACCCCAAACGCAACGACACAAGAGAGTAGATTCAGAGTTGCCAAAAACAAGGGCTTGTTTATTTACACTAAATAAACAGCATAGACTTGGTAGAGATCAAACAAAGACTGGAATACAAGCATGGAAGAATGTTGCTGCTCTGCAGCTTCTCCCGGGATGGTAGTCAGGGGAAGCAGACGATGACGTCAGAGCCGCTCTGCAGACTTCTCTCGGCAGAATCTCCGAGGTGGTAGCGGGACCGAGAGGGAGAGAGGGAGCGAGTTAGCTCAGAGTGCAGTTGGAACAGAGCAGGTGACAGGAGAGGTGACTTGTACCCAAAAACAGAGTAATCCAAGTGACTGAATCTTCGGTGTAAATACACACTGTGAGTAACGTCCCAAACACAATTCCACGTGATAGAAATCTTCGGTGCAAAATAAACACTGTGAGCGAAGTCCCAAAAATACAATTCCAAGTGATAATATCTTCGGTGTGTAAACACACAGTGAGCGATGTTAAGGCCAAAATATTATCCCAATGAAACTATCCAAAAAAGCTGAACGCTGGGTGAGTGACTGTCTGATAAAAAGCAGGAAATCTTCAGTGTTATATAAACACACGAAAAACGGATAGGATCAAAGACAGTCATAAAAACTCACCCAGGCGCTGTGCGTAAAGAGCGTTGGAACAAAACGGAGCGAGCGCGTCGCCACGGGAAACGGGTGTCCAAGAGGAATACTTCTTGAAAATCCTGGAGGCAAAGCACAGGGAAAAACAGCAGGCAAGGCAGGAACGGCGAATGCAACTGAAATATCAAAACGATCCAACAAAACTTGAATGGGGAAACGGGGTATAAATAATCAGAGGAATGCTTAATTGACAAGCTGTGACAGCTGCGGGAAGAGATTGACAAGCGTGAGGTTGGGGGAGCACCAATCAAACGGCGTCTACGGGAAGAAGCGTGTGAATAGGGGAATGCAATTGATTAACAGAAAACTAAAAGGAACAGAGCGAGTAGGCTTAAAGGAACAGAGCAGCGGACCAATCATCACAGTACTTTAAGAAGCCCGTGGTGGGGAAAGAACCAAACCTTACAATTTGATTATTCAATCCATAAACCTACTGCCAGCAGGCAAGTTTAAAGAAATATAATCTGATTGATTGAGGTAATGAGGGACTTAAAATTAGCCTATAGATAACGCATTTAACTTGTCGGCGAGGCGATTGAGCCGTACTGAAATCTGTTAATAAAGTTTTAAATCAATGAATCAATCAATGCCGTTAGAAAATCAGGATCTCTGCTATCGATAAGTGCTGGCTTTTCAACTGAAGCGGCCGCGCGCACTTATCCTGGGTCTCAAGTCTGGTTTGAGTTAACGAGACTGAATCCACCTTCGAGGAACAGGAAAATCCCGGCTTCAAACATCGGGTTAACTGAATCTGGATAATGGGACTCTTGATCGACTTAGTTGAACCAGGTACGGGGAATAGGGCCCAGGAGCTTGGCTTCACAATCACAACCCGGAAGTCCAGAAGAAGCCTTACTGTAGTCCTGGCACACCTGGACTATGCAGATGACATCTGCCTGATGTCTGACCGTGTGGAGCAGGCACAGGAGCTCTTGAACAGAGTGGAGGCAGAATGCGCCAGGGTTGGCCTCAGGCTGAATGCAAAGAAGACTGAGGTCATCACTTATGACATGAGGTGAGGAACGCACTGGCATGGAGGGCCCTGAATGGCATGAATAGCGTGTGGAAATCCAGTCTCCCCAGACACATCAAAATTAGCTTCTTCCAAGCAACCGTGGAGTCTGTACTCCTCTATGGCTGTGAATCATGGACCCTGAAGCCCACCCTGCAGAAGTCTCTGGACGGATGCTACACCAGAATGCTGCGTGTGGTACTGGAACATCGACCAGAACGAGCATGTAACCAACAAGCATCTGTACAGGGGGCTACCCACTGCCAGGCTGAGTGACAAGGTGGCATCCAGGAGGATGAAACTTGCCACAGACACCAATAATAACTTCCAACTATCAAGCTACTGCTCTGGGAGCCAACACACAGGCACCGACCTGTGTTTCCCTTAGGATCTTTTTCAGGGGGGGTGGTAGGCCCCCAAAACTACTAGTATTTTTGCGGCGCGCTTGTGTCACGGATACGTGGTGTCAACAGTGTCGTCATAGACGCGCGCAGTAAGGCGGTTGTTAGTATCGGTGCATTTCTCTACACTGAGTTGAAATGAAACGATTGCACATAAATTAGGTAAATAAATATTAACAAGGTGATTGATTGAATGAACATTTTATTAACAGATTGCAGAATGGGTACAATACAGTACGGCTCAATACACACAATTGTTAATAAACAATTTTTTTTTATTATTATTATTATAAATTATTATTACAATTTTTTTAATAATTATTTTTTTATTATAATTTTTTCTGGAGGGGCGGGCCGCCCGCCAAGGCAATGGTAGGGGAAATACTGGACCAAGAGGACGTCCCACACCAACAAAATACGTGGATGTACTGAGGAAGGAGAGCTCTACGGAACTGGCCAGATGTATGGAGGACCGCAATGATTGGAATCTCCGCTGGCGAACTCGTCTGAGAACGACCAAATGATGACACCAGCTCTCGAAGATTCAAATAATGATTCCAAGCAGAGGGAGCAGCATACTTAAAGCTCTTTTTCCCAATTCAGTATGGGTTTCAGGGACAGATAGCAGGAATGAGTGAAGACAATATCTTCCCCTAGTTTTCTGAAGGACATAGATCCATAGGTCAGATACTGTATATGGGGTTAGAGGGCTGGGGCTATAGTGTACATGGGGTTAGAGCGCTGGGGCTATAGTGTACATGGGGTTAGAGGGCTGGGGCTATAGTGTACATGGGGTTAGAGGGCTGGGGCTATAGTGTGCATGGGGTTAGAGGGCTGGGGCTATAGTGTATATGGGGTTAGAGGGCTGGGGCTATAGTGTACATGGGGTTAGAGGGCTGGGGCTATAGTGTACATGGGGTTAGAGGGCTGGGGCTATAGTGTATAGGGGGTTAGAGGGCTGGGGCTATACTGTATATGGGGTTAGAGGGCTGGGGCTATAGTGTATAGAGGGTTAGAGGGCTGGGGCTATAGTGTACATGGGGTTAGAGGGCTGGGGCTATAGTGTATAGAGGGTTAGAGGGCTGGGGCTATAGTGTACATGGGGTTAGAGGGCTGGGGCTATAGTGTATAGAGGGTTAGAGGGCTGGGGCTATAGTGTACATGGGGTTAGAGGGCTGGGCAGCCACAGGGCAGCCGGATTGAGTCGGGACTCGGGGGAACACGACTGTCCCTTAGGGACCCGGGAGATTTCACCCAGCCAGCTGCACACAGCCAGAGCCCCCCGCCCCACACACACACACACACACACACGCACACACACACACACACCCACACACACACACACACACACACACACACGCATGCACACACACACACACACGCACACACACACACACACACACACACACACACACACACACACACACACACACACGCACACACACACACACACACACACACACACACACGCGCGCGCACACACCATCCTGGTGCCCCTCTGCTCTCCCAGCTGGTGTAGATGGAAACCGAGAGGGGAGGGTCACAGAACTGGAACACATGCAGGGTGCAGAACGAGACCATCATCAACACATTGATATTCCTTCATGCATAAATGCAATGTAACAATAGTGTCCTGAAAATGCATCCACGGTGGGAAGAAGTACTTTACTTTATTATTTCAGAATGAGTAAATCATCTCCTCTTGTTCTTCTCCTCTCTACTTGACTAGGTACACGCTCCTGCCATTACCCTTGAGCAAGGCATTATATAACTGGAGTTGGACACTGGACACTGGCCTGGACCGTGACTATATTCTCTATTATTCCACTATGTTCTTCTTCTATCTTTTCTCTCCTGTCTTCTTCGTATCTCTCTTCTCCACTTGTCATTCCTCTCCTCTGCACTCCTCCTCTCCATCTTCCTATTTAATTCCTCTCCTCTTCTATCCTCTCCTCAGCATGATCTTCGTCCTCTCATCTTCTATCCTCTACTCCAGGCACGTGCACACATAGAGCCCAAGGGGTGCTTGAGCACCTGCCTTTTTGAGCCTCCTTAAAAAGTGCCAGTAAAAAAAAAAAAAATGAAATTAAATGTTTTCTTTTTTTTTACCGTTACGCATATAGACTGCCCTTCCAACTGAAAAATGTCAGGATAGAATAAAAATATTAGGTAAAGAGAGAGAGATGCCCCATATTCCAGCGTGCCTCTCCACGGACCTATATATTTTATGCATAGCGTGGGTGGTGGTGATGATGATGATAGAAACCGCTGTGGCGCATACAGTTGAATGCTGGTATTACACTCACTGAGGGACACGAAGAAGTCAAGTCCGATGGGATTTGGGAATCTCAAATACAAATCGGGATTGGAATAAAAAATGCATTTATATTAAACAATACAGAATATACAGCTCTTCTTGTGGGTCTGTAGGGTAAGCACTTATTCCCTCCCCCCTGAACATTTATGGAGATGTATGGGCCTTTTAAGTCAGTGATAAAAGTGTCTTTCAAGGATAAGTGAGCTCCTGCACTGATTATTATAGTTCAATATTTGATCACCAAAACCCCCCAAAAAGCATAAAAAGGGGGCCCCCCCCGCCCGAAAAGGGCCCTTAAAAATAGGGCTTGCGCGCTACGCTCCTCGCTCGGTTAAAAGACACACAGGTATATAGTGCCCTTTTCAGCCTTTGAGCACCTGCCCCTCTAAAGTCCTGTGCACGTCCCTGCTCTACTCAGCATGCTCTTCATCCTCTCCTCTTTTATCCACTCTTCTCTCCCCTCCACTATTCTCCTCTTCTCCCCCCTCTGCTCCACTCTTCTCCTCTCCACTTCTCTAATCTCTCCTCCTCTCTTCTCTTCTCCACTCTTCTCCTCTCTCCTCCCTTCTCCACTCTTCTCCTCTCTCCTCCCCGCCTCTTGTCTCCTCATCTCTCCTCTTCTCTCCACTCCTCTCATTTCTTCTCCTCTCCACTCTTCTACTCTTTTCTGCTTCCTTCTCCTCCCCCTTCTCTCCTCTCCCCCCTTCTCCCCTCTCCTCTCCCCGCCTACCATCTTCTCCTATGCTCTCTTCTCCTCTCATCTCTCTCTTTATTATTATTCCCTCCTGTCCTGTGACCGTCCTGCAGTACCGGTGGTGACCAGTAGATGGTGGTGGTTCCTTAGAGCAGACTGTGGTTTGGCTGTGTGTCCACACAGAGCTGGAGAGTTGACTGACAGATGCACCACAGCCAAGACGCCTAGTCCTAATCCCCCTCATCACTCTGGGGGCAGGAGTGTGTGTGTGTGTTTGCGTGCGTGTGTGTCTGTCTACACATTAATGGAGGTGGGGTTGTGTGTGTGTATGCATGTGTCAGTTGGAGTGAGGGTGTTTATTTGTGATTTCCAGGCATCCAGAGAGTGTGTGTGTGCGTGTGCGTGTGTGTGTGTGTGTGTGTGTGTGTGTGTGTGTGTGTGTGTGCGTGCACGCTCATGTGTGTTCAAAGGGGGAGGGGGGGTACCGTTACTTCCTCTAAAGCAGCCGTAGATTAGTGTGGCGTTTGCATCTTAGCATCTTAGCTGGAGGGCTGCTGCCTCCACGCCACCTGTGCTAGACAGGAGGCTATGTTCTGGCTAACAACCCCCCCCCCCTACATATACACAGCAAACAGGAGTTGGAAGATTGAGGTGGGGGTGGGGGATATGTTGGTTGAAGTCACTTAGGACGGTACAGTAGCTCAAATCTTATTGTCTTCATTCATCTCTACTAAAGAGTCTGACCATGCTACTTCCAACTTTTAATTCATATACAGTTGATTTTTCTTTATTTTTCAAAGTAAAATTTCACAGGGAATTTACCTGCGCATGTAAACTTGTTTGCAGCAACGCCTTGCTACACCCTCATACAGTTACACACAGACTAGCTTCATGTCACAACTGTAGGCCTATATGTACTGCCACACTTTGCTAGCTTCATATCACAACTGTAGGCCTACAGTATATGTACCGCCACACTTTGCTTGCTTTATATAACAGCTGTATATGTAGGCTACCGCTACACTTTGCTTGCTTTATATAACAGCTGTATATGTACCGCTACACTTTGCTTGCTTTATATAACAGCCGGGCAAAAGAATATAGACTGAAATAAACTTTTGATCTCCCGGTACATCATGTCATTTTATTTCACTTACTTAGAAGCATTTCACATTAGCTAAATGTCTGTTTACTTGGCAATGCCATGATGAATTGAATGCTACTTGGGGTGAAAATAAGAAATGTTACGTTTCTAATCAAGATGTCAGCCCCCAGTAAACAGACAAAGTTGGACCCTTTCAACAACTTCGGGTTGGGTTAACTGTTTGATGCCATAGGGTGAAACACAAGAGAGACACAAGAAAGACCTGATTGCTGGATGTCCTTTTTCATGAATACATTTTTTTTTAAAGTCTACCTCCAGCTTTAGTCCAATCATTTTTTTGATTTGATTTTATTACGGGTCCCCATTAGCTGGTGCCATAGCAACCAGCTAGTCTTCCTGGGGTCAGTACTCAACACACAATGCATAATGAAACTAACAATTAAGATCGATAAAATTACATGCAAGCAAAGAAACAAAAAACAAAAAAAATACTTTACAGTGTTAAATACAATTTATGATTATTTTAAAAAGTGAATCTACTGTAAATGCAGCAGAGGTTTTGAGGCAGGTTATTCCAAAGAGTTAATGATCTAATGGTAATTCAAGCTGCCCATTACTGGAACCTCTAGTGTAATGATCATGCACCGTATTACTATAAACAATCTGTTTATGTATAAAAACATGCTCATGACCAACTTAAACAGCACAAGTGTATTATTTAAAAGACAATCTATTTTCAACGTTAAGCCAAGAGAGGCGGGCATGCATACGGCTCACATTAGACCTTAGTGAGCAGCCCAGTACCAACCGTGCTGCCCTGTTCGGGACCACCTGGAGCTTCCTGAGGTCACCACTGGCAGCAGATGACCACATTGTAGAGCAATAGTCAAGATGCCATAAAACTAAACGTTGCACTATCTGACATAAAAGGGGTGTCTTGAGTCGAGGACGGCCCTAATCTGAAGTTTACAGGGCGCCTGCACTAAGATTCTTGATAATCACAGCAACAATGGACAGAGATAGAAAGCTAGAGAAACTCCACCTATCTAAACCGCACCCCACACACAGACACAGACGCAGACACAGACACAGACAAGACACACGCATACATACATACACACACAATGCTACAGTGTAATGTATAGGGTATGATAGGCTTACAGACTGAGGACCATATGACGTTATCATCTGCTAGGGGGGTCAAACTCAGGTCACACTATGGGACAGACGTGTTGTTTGCAACGTTAACTACTGTAAAGAACATTAGGTTGGATCAGTGTACGCTCCCCTTCACACACACGCGCGTGCACGCACACACATTTGTACCCAGGTACAACATACAGTAGAGAACAAACTGATCTCACAACAGTGTGTCTGGGTGCCTCACATCAAGTCAGAAGGACAGATGTATATTTATATTTATACACAGTAAAGCCTTGTGTTCAGGACACTGTCTGAGCTCTGTCTGTGTTAAAAAGACAGTGAATTCAATGCAATTAGATAAGAGACACAGAGACAGTGAGTAAGCTAATCAAATTGCCCCCGATTGCTGCCACTGCCTCTCCTCTCTGCTGACGGAAAACATAGATTAATTAATTAATTTGACATGGTTAGTTTCTGAATTAAAGCTGCTCCGTGGAAGATTGGCGCAGATTATGATTATGTTCAAACATGGTGGATTAAGAGAAATCTGCAACTAAAAAAACATATTTCTTCAAGCAAGGTACATACAGTACACTGTTCTACATTTCTGTCATTCACATTTTATTTGGTGGCACTGGTTGTACCAGACCAGAAGAGCTCATATGGGCAGTTTCCCTACTTTGCATCACTGTTGGGAGGGTTTTCTCTTGTTCAGCACAACTTGGTTGTGATATTCTTTCATGAAAAAGTTCCATAATGCAAGATTAGGCCTAAATGGCACAGAAATTACCCTTTATTCAGTTGCACGATACTCTAATACTAACTCTATCTGGTATCCCTTACTAGTAACTCAAGTATCATAGTACTGGAGGAATAGTAATTGTTCAAATTCATGTTCCATTCAAGGACAAAAGCTGATGTAGGCAGCATTAATATGTGATTCATTACTGTAATATATAAGATATGATCACATATTATGAAACAGACAGACAGACAGACAGACAGACAGACAGACAGACAGACAGACAGACAGACAGACAGACAGACAGACAGACAGAGAGACAGACAGACAGACAGACAGACAGACATACAGACAGAGAGTTAGTTAGTTAGTTAGTTAGTTAGTTAGTTAGTTAGTTAGTTAGTTAGTTAGTTAGTTAGTTAGTTAGTTAGTTAGTTAGTTAGTTAGTTAGTTAGTTAGTTAGTTAGTTAGTTAGTTAGTTAGTAAGTAAGTAAGAGTAGGGGTTCGTATCTATAAATAACAACTAATGTAGAGTAAGGTACAGTGCAAATCACAGAGCTTGTACATTATAGATGTAAATCATGTATTCTGTATCCTTTCAACAGTTTCTGTGGAACATGTTGGTTGAATATAATTGTAATTGTCAATTTCCCAGAGCCTCTTCCTTCCCTTGTATTGACCAGGGCATTGTTGGTGGGTTGTAGCAACACACCACATTTTAAATGCATTATTTCCTTTCCCCACACCAGACTTTTACAAACTGGGCAGTACATTAGGTAGCCAGTGTTCCTGGCTCCAAAAAGCACAGATAATTGATTAGTTGAATGTATTGCTTATGCCATCACTTTAATCAGCTTGTTTCGGCATATTAACACTTTGACTGCCGGGACACGTCTTTTCACGTCTTTGCTGGCCATGCTAAAGTTGCCGGGGGACGCTGTACAGCGTCCTTATATCAATATTTAAAAAATCTGCGATCGGATTCATATTCCCCCTCCGCTGGCCTGAGATCCACCAGCAGGACCCACTGAGCTCTCTGGCGGTTCAGGAGCGC
>NW_028173626.1:120510-173010 GCF_963971535.1 Notolepis coatsorum | reverse complement strand
GACACAGGTTTTGTGGTGGTGGGGGGGGGGAGCGAGTGGATTTTCAAGACAGAACCAGAGGCGAACCGGACCGCGCAGTCCACAGCGCGCCACACGCCGAAACACAAGCCCCCCATAGCCGGCGCGCGCCAACGAGGAAGTGTCCTGCACGGATCAGGTCTGGTTCTCGTCCCACCAGCGAGGCGAGCCCAAGATTCCTGCCGCAGAACCCATTGGAACCGCCCGCAGCACATTTAGGTCAGGTGAGCGCTTAGTAACGTTTCGCCTCAACGCCGTTTCTGGCCGAACTAGTCATTGAATCTTTAATATTTTTTTTGATTCGTATTCAGAGGTAATTCGTCGAGATATTTCTAATTGGTATTTATCAAAAAGAAATATGGGAAATATGGTCAAAAACAACATTTATCCGTTTTTTTCGATGAAAAAACACGTTCTATCAAACAAACACAGGTTTGAGTAATTATAATTCATAAATATGAGTAATATGTTGAGAGATATATTGAGATTATACTATTACTGTTAATCATGGGTAGAAAAATGTTTTAAAAATAGTAAACAGGTAAAATTATATGGCTTTAAACATGATGTATCAAAAAGGGACCAATCCCCGGGGGTTTCCACCATTGCTAGGCGTGCACAAGGGCTACCCTTTCATGCATGCATGATGAAACATAATACCAATAATCTAGCGTTGATTTCAGATTGATTGTTGATCCAAGCGAGCACGGTTCCTAGTGAAATGCACTAAAACGCTGTTTAGCGGCGTTTCTTGGGATTACACAGAATTACTCTAAAACTATACTCATATTCACCACGGTATAAAACGGGAATGTATGGATGAAAAAATTATCTGTTTTTTGCATCTTGACCGGAAGAAACTCAATGACAATCGACTATATTATTAGATCCATAGCTATAATATTTAATATAGTTTTAGCACTGCAAACACCGGCATGTATCCCCATTCATTACAGCACTGGCACACACGGCCATACGCCCACAGCGACCTCTGGCGCTGAACTAGTTAAGGTTCCAGTGGCTGGACCCTTTTTTTTTTTATTATCTTTCCGTTTTTCTCCCATCCCAATGTTAGTCGTTATGCCAATTCCCAATCCCCTTGCTGGTCGTTGCGCACTCTACCCCCTACCGTCGGTCTGGGAGGGCAGAGACTATCACATGCTTCCTCCGACACATGTGTAGCCAGCCCACCGCTTCTTTTCACCTGGCAGCGCGGACAGTGGGCAGGGGGGGACAGTGGGGAAGTGTAACGTGTGGAAGGGTCACATTACCTCCCCCAGATCCTTCCCTCGCTGTGCAGGCGCCCCAACCGAACGGTAGGAGTCGCTGTTTACAACGACCAGGACCCACCCCACCGGCTTTCCCACCCGCTGACACTGCCAATTGTGTCAGTATGGACGGCCGACCAAGCCGGAGGCACCGCAGCTGGATTCGATCCCACTGTCTCTGCGGTGGTAGACAGACGCTTAGTCCGCTGCGCTACCCGGCCGCCTCGTGGCTGGACACTTTAACTCAGTAGGTCATGACATGTGCTCCTTAAGTTTCCAGTGGCTGGACACTTTATCTCAGTAGGTCATGACATGTGCTCCTTGAGGATATGTCCCCTTTAAATTCAACTACAATGACCCGAAGCCACATTTCCATATGAAGAAGGATAACGTTTCTGTCAGCAGCGATATTCATCATCTATAGTCATTTAAAGGACCATACCAGTCTTTTTGACATGTGGGTCATTCTTGCCTTGATACAAAAATCAATCTTTTCTCATAAACCTTTACTGAAAAATGTTATAGTTATTTTCTGCCAATTCACCCCTACCATTGGCTTCCAGTGTATCTGAAAAATAAGTGTCACCACACTAAACTATCCCAGTTCAAAAGGTAGGCGATACTGCCACCTGGCAGGATTCGATGGTCATTGCAATTTTAACATAGGCAGCGGGTGCAAGGGAGATACAGGGAGGACCGTGCGAGTGTTTCGAATGGGGATCAGAGGGAAAAGATCAAAGGATCAAAATGGTTGGCTACGAAACCCGACTATACTCGGGTTTGGCGCAGAAAGAGTTAAAAGGCACAATAGAGAAACTTCAGGGGGTGAAACTAAAACCTTTCAGGGAAATAAATGCACCTCCGATGTCCCAGACTATCATGGGTTTATATGGTGTTTAAGACACAATGGAAGCCTATGGCAGTTCACATTATGTTTATGTTTATTAAAGGATCCCCATTAGAGACACATGAAAGAGCCTCTAGTCTTCCTGGGGTCCTGGACAAAACAAATACAATACAAATGTACAACAAAAAATACGAATAAAAATAAAAACAAAACACAAATAAAAAATGTATACAAATATACAAATTCACATTATAAAATCTAACATTCCAGTCAAACAAAAAAAAAGATAAAATACACAGATAACAGTTACATACTTGACAAAACACAAATAAAAAATGTATACAAATATACAAATTCACATTATAAAATCTAACATTCCAGTCAAACAAAAAAAAAAGATAATACACAGATAACAGTTACATACTTGACATGTTTGCAAGATATCTCTTAATATTTGTTTTGAAAGTAATTTTATTATGTATTGTGGATGAGATGTTTTTCGGCAGAGCATAAAACCATTAGCTTGTCAATCAACAGTGCTGAGGATGGAGTGAAAGTCTCTGTACTGCTGTGCTGCTTGTTCAAAAAGTTACGAGAAGTTATTTCATGATGAATTTCAGAGTTAGCAACCTGACTAATCCTGCTCGTCCCCCATGACAAGCACAGATGTTCTGCCTCTCTCCTCCTCTGTTCTCCTACTCCTCTCAAGCAGCAGTCTGCCGTACGAGTGTATTTGTGTATTTGTGTGTTTGTGTGTGTGTGTGTGTTCTGTCACAGCCTCGCTTTCCAGCCGCTGTGCCGTGAGACATCTGCACCTCTCTCTCTCTCTCTCTCTCTCTCTCCTCTTCTCTCTCTCCTCCTTTCTTTCTCTACCTTCTCATCTTTCTTCTGTGTACACACACACACACACACACACACACACAGCCGCACAGAACTCTTTTCTTGATGGCAGATGGCAAGTCAACAATTGTATAGCGTCAGTCTCTCAACACACACACACACACACACACACACACACACACACACACACACACACACACACACACACACACACACACACACACACACCACACACACACCACACACACACACACCCACACACACACACACACACGCACACCTCCTTACCCTCCTGTCCCCAACGTCATCTAATCTTTTGTCAGATGTCTTTGTTTCTACCCTAAAGCCCAGTGTATACAAGTGAGTGTGTGTATGTGTGTGTGTGTGTGTGTGTGCATGCATGTGTGAGTATCAGTCTCTATCAAGAGATATGTTGTGTGTGTGTGTGTGTGTGTGTGTGTGTGTGTGTGTGTGTGTGTGTGTGTGTGTGTGTGTGTGTGTGTGTGTGTGTGTGTGTGTGTGTGTGTGTGTGTGTGTGTGTGTGTGAACGAGAGAGAAAGAGATGGCAAAAGACAGTATGTGTGAGTGAGTGAGTGAGTGAGTGAGTGAGTGAGTGAGTGAGTGAGTGAGTGAGTGAGTGAGTGAGTGAGTGAGTGAGTGAGTGAGTGAGTGAGTGAGTGAGTGAGTGAGTGAGTGTGTGTGTGTGTGTGGATCTGTTCTCTGACCTATGTTGACCCCAGTTGACCCCCAGAGTTTTGGTGACCTCTTGACCTTTCCTGTAGTACCACCATCAGACCAAAATTCTCAGACATAATTCTCAATTCTCAATGTGCTATGCACATTCATGATTCGAAGGTTGATTTTGGTGACCCCATGACCTTTCCTCTAGTGGCACCTATCGAGACAATATTAACATGAGCGCATCTTCTCATTACGACCGTTGTACAGTCATACAATTTGCTGAGAAAATTCATGGCCCTTAGAGGAAGACGCCTATTGATTTAGGCGCCTATGGAAGATCCTTAAGAACTTCTACTCGTGCACAATAGAGAGCATCCTGACTGGTAACATCACCTCCTGGTTTGGGAATAGCACCGCACAAGACCGTAGCAGACTACAGAGAGTGGCCCGTTCAGCCGAACGCACAATTGAAGGTGGGCTTCCCACTCTCCAGGACATTTATACCAAGCATGGCAGGGCCAAGGTTAAGAGAATAACCAAAGACCCGAGTTACCCAAACAACTGCCTCTTTGAACTGCTGCGGTCAGGCAAGCGCTACCGGAGTCTCATGGCCAGTACAGAGAGACTCAGAAGGAGCTTCTATCCCCAGGCCATCAGGATGCTCAATGACTCCATGTAACAAACCATCATCTACACTCATTGCACACACATCCACATGCATACACTCACTTTTAACACTACATTATATTTATCTATTATTAAAGAGATTTGCACTACATTCATACCTCATTTGCATTTGCACCTTACTTCAAAGTTTTGTACCTCATTTTCTGCATTGTACCTCACTGTTTACTCATTTTTACTCACTGTACTTAGACTGTACCTAGGTTGTACTTTAGATTGTATATTGTACTGTATATTGTAATGTATATTCCTCTTTACTTACTTTTTTACTTACTTTTTACTTACGTTCTTACTTACTTTTTTTACTGTATGAACTGAGAACCAGATATCTTGAAAAGTCATGGCATAATTTCCAAAATTAGCTCGACCCCTAGAGGAACAAACCTAATGATGTTGGTCACCTTGTAACGTTTCCTCCATTACCACGATCGGGTCAAACTGAGAAAATATATCTCAAAAAGTCGTCGCCGAATTGCCATAAAATGTACTGTGCACATTCATGATCCAAGAGGAAGAAATCTCCTTTAGCACCACCATCAGGCCAAACCTTACATTTTCAAATGAGCGTATCTTCTGACCTATTAGTCAGACAGTCACAAAACGTGCTGTGAATATTTACGACCCCTAGAGGAAAATACCTGTGGATTCTGGTGACCCTGTAAGCTTTCCTCTAGCGCCACCATATGGATTTATAGCCTGGGTCTGTTGAGACTGGCAATATCGACAACTCTTGTTTCTGTCATCTACCCGGGGAAACAGTAAAGTGGGGTGATTAATTATTAGGCCTTGATGGAGGTCTGCACTCTACTGAGTGCATTCTTCTAGTTTAGTTAGTGTGTGTGTGTGTGTGTGTGTGTGTGTGTGTGTGTGTGTGTGTGTGTGTGTGTGTGTGTGTGTGTGTGTGTGTGTGTGTGTGTGTGTGTGTGTGTGTGTGTGTGTGTGTGTGTCAAGTCAAGTCAAGAGTTTTAATTGTCACGGCATACAGGTATACAATGAAATGCGGCTGGTCTTGCCCGCGACGATGTGCAATACAGTGGTACAACATATAATAGAATCCAATAAAAATACAGTGGTACAACATATTAAAGAATCCAATAACAACAACAGTGCAATAAACAGGTACATGGTGTGCCATCTCGGTATCTGTACATAGTATTTACAGAGCATATAGGACATGCTAGGTAGCTTTAGTAGTGCAATACACTGTTCCTGATGTTATACTAATTTAAAGTGGCCTTTCCTCTGGCCATAAGTGTGCGTGTGTGCGGCATGAGTGTTAAAGTGGCTGCTAGTGTGTGAGCGTGCTCAGCGTGCGTGTCGTGTATGTGCTTGTGTGTGCTTGTGTGTGGATAGTTCAGTTTCTGTGTTTCTGTGTGTGTGTGTGTGTGTGTGTGTGTGTGTGTGTGTGTGTGTGTGTGTGTGTGTGTGTGTGTGTGTGTGTGTGTGTGTGTGCGTGCGTGCGTTGCGTGCGTGCCTGCGTGTGTGTGTGTGTGTGTGTGTGTGTGTGTGTGCGTGCGTGCGTTGCGTGCGTGCCTGCGTGTGTGTGTGTGTACAACAAGGTACTAGTTCACAGCATTGTTTAGAATTCAACGTTCCGACTGCTGCATCGCAGCACATTTGCCCTAGTTTCACGGTGTCCCACTGTTTTAGTGTCTCTGAACCAATACATCGGTTAAAAGTTAAGATTGACACCCTGACCCTACTTGACCTTTTATGTGCTTCCAATTTCGGGATATACTGTAAGACCAAACAGGCAACGAGCATCAGTTTAGAAAAGGTTACCACCTCCGGTATCGCCTCAGTGATGGTGAAAATGATTGACACTCATTTTCTGTGGTATTGTTATCAACTTTGGACCTGTACTAGATAAGACTTGTGAGTGAGCGTGGGTGTATGTGTCGGTGTGTGTGTGGCAGCTGGCTGGAGTTAGTGCCTTAGTTAATCCTAACAGATTACAGGTGGAGGATATAAATAGCTTGACTGTCCCTTTAACCTGGCCACTATTACATCATCACACTGCTCAGCTGTTAAGTCAGCCACACCAGCAAACTCTAACCTACATACCATCCTACTGGAACAGCCTAATGTAACCAGTACAACAGCTCACTCGAACCAGTATAACAGTTTACTGGAACCAGTATAACAGTCTACTACTGTAACCAGTATAGCAGTCTAGTCTACTGTAACCAGTATAACAGTCTACTGTAACCAGTATAACAGTCTACTACTGTAACCAGTATAGCAGTCTACTACTGTAACCAGTATAGCAGTCTACTACTGTAACCAGTATAACAGTCTACTGTAACCAGTATAACAGTCTACTGTAAACAGTATAACAGTCTAGGGGCGACAGTGGCTCAGGAGGTAGAGCGGTCGTCTGGTAATCAGAAGGTTCCTGGATCGATTCCCACACCGCTCCTGGGCAGCGTGTCGAAGTGTCCTTGAGCAAGACACTTAACCCTTAATTGCTCCCGATGAGCAGGTTGGCACCTTGCATGGTTGCCTCTGCCGTCGGTGTGTGAATGTGTGATTGAATGGGTGTATGTCAGGAACAGAATTGTAATGCGCTTAGGATAAAAGCGCTATATAAATGCACCATTTACCATTTACTGTAATGTACTGTAACCAAAACGATTTACGTAAGAATCACAATTCTATCTTAACTACGATTCAAAATTGATTCACAAATTCGAATTCCACACATGAACGTTTTTCAGTCTTGTAATTATGTTGGTTTCAACATTCTCCCGACCTAACTATAAATAGTTTATCTTGCTAAATGCTACAGATGGCACTACTGTACTGTATGTCACCAGGTCCGTTTCCTAGGCTACATAGACCTTGTTGGCGTGAGCAAGAAGTGCAGTGGAGTCTCCAAGGTGGAGGAGTAAATTCAATTCAACCTGCATCTTCAATGAAGGCAAGTGTTCAATGAAACACACTTCTGATTTTATAATTTCCCAGGGAAGACGGAGCGTGATAAGACAAGTCATGCAATATGCAAGCTTTGCAAAGCGACGGTGAACTACTACTCAGAGAACACTACAAACACGAGTACACGCATCGTACGCCATCATCCAGAAGGCAAAGAAGAGAAACGGCAACCTCCGGTAGCAAAAACGCTCCTGTGAACTTTTCTACAATTCGAGCCAACTGTGAACGGGTGAGGAAAATAACCCTGTCCATAGTCGATTTCATTCCAAAGGACCTGCGCCCCGTACAGCATTGTTGATAATAAAGGCTTTCAAATACCTGATCCACACACCAGAGCCCAGGTATAACATACCATCCTGTCTGCCTTTTACTGAGAAAGCGTTGCCTCAACTATACCAAGGAAAAGGTCGCCGCAGCCTTGAAAAAAGTGACAATCCTAGATGCAAGGATATCCAAGAGACAGTCATTTGTCACCTTCACTACTCACTATATTATCGCAGATGACTGGCGGCTCAAGTCTGGTCTATAAACAAATAATGCATTTAAACGGCAGCTCAGGTGAGAATGTGAATGAGAGGCTTCAGACTCTGTCTGTCTGTACTGTCTATCTGTATAGGTGAGAAGGAGAGGCTTCAGACTGTCGCACATGAACGGCAGCTCAGGTGAGAAGGAGAGGCTTCAGACTGTCACACATGAACGGCAGCTCAGGTGAGAATGAGAGGCTTCAGACTGTCGCACATGAACGGCAGCTCAGGTGAGAAGGAGAGGCTTCAGACTGTCGCACATGAAGGGCAGCTCAGGTGAGAAGGAGAGGCTTCAGACTGTCGCACATGAAGGGCAGCTCAGGTGAGAAGGAGAGGCTTCAGACTGTCACACATGAAGGGCAGCTCAGGTGAGAAGGAGAGGCTTCAGACTGTCACACATGAACGGCAGCTCAGGTGAGGATGAGAGGCTTCAGACTGTCGCACATGAAGGGCAGCTCAGGTGAGAAGGAGAGGCTTCAGACTGTCGCACATGAAGGGCAGCTCAGGTGAGGATGAGAGGCTTCAGACTGTCACACATGAACGGCTGCTCAGGGGAGAAGGAGAGGCTTCAGACTGTCGCACATGAACGGCAGCTCAGGTGAGAAGGAGAGGCTTCAGACTGTCGCACATGAACGGCAGCTCAGGTGAGAAGGAGAGGCTTCAGACTGTCACACATGAAGGGCAGCTCAGGTGAGAAGGAGAGGCTTCAGACTGTCGCACATGAACGGCAGCTCAGGTGAGAATGAGAGGCTTCAGACTATCGCACATGAAGGGCAGCTCAGGTGAGAAGGAGAGGCTTCAGACTGTCGCACATGAAGGGCAGCTCAGGTGAGAAGGAGAGGCTTCAGACTGTCACACATGAAGGGCAGCTCAGGTGAGAATGAGAGGCTTCAGACTGTCACACATGAAGGGCAGCTCACGTGAGAAGGAGAGGCTTCAGACTGTCGCACATGAAGGGCAGCTCACGTGAGAAGGAGAGGCTTCAGACTGTCGCACATGAAGGGCAGCTCAGGTGAGAAGGAGAGGCTTCAGACTGTCGCACATGAACGGCAGCTCAGGTGAGAAGGAGAGGCTTCAGACTGTCGCACATGAACGGCAGCTCAGGTGAGAAGGAGAGGCTTCAGACTGTCGCACATGAAGGGCAGCTCACGTGGCAGCTCACCTGGTATTAGTGCCCGCCAACGCTGTGAACGTGGTAGCCCGCTACGCAGCTGGGCGACTTTATACATGTTAAGTGTTTTGCACATACCATCAACCACAGCTGCCCTCTGTGTCACGACTGCTTGGGAGGGTCACTGGATTCTTCCGTCACAGCCACATCACGAAGCTGCCCTTGAGCAGAAACAGAGGCTGGGGCTGAGGACTGATGTGTCTACAATATGGAACGGCACGTTCGAGATGGTAGACAAGATTACATTTGATTCGGTGTGATTTTATTTTTATTTATCTTATTAAACTGTCCACTAGTCAAAGGGGTAACTCAAAAACGGCACTCTAGAATCAAATCTGTATTGAATTGAGAATCGATTATGAATCGAGAATGGATTTTTTTTTATCAAATCGTGACCCCAAAAATTACAATCAAATCGAATTGTGACATTCCCAAAGATTCCCAACCATACAGTCTACTGTAACCAGTCCAGTACAACAGTCTACTGGAACCATAATAACAGCTGCCATGCTTTTTAACTCTTTCACGGCCATACCCGAGTATAGTCGGGTTATCTCGCCATGCGTTGAGCGCCAAAACCCGAGTATACTCAGGTTTTGATCCTTTGATATTTTCCTTTGATCCCCGTTCTATACGGTCAGCCGGAGCCATCTAGGTGTCTATGATTCATCTACCTACGTTGGAATCGATCGAATCTCACCAGGTGGCAGTATCGCCTACCTTTGAACTGGAATGGCTTGGTGTGGATACACCTTTTTTTCTTTTTAGCAAGGGCTCCTCCTGCCTGAACAGAGAGAAACAGCGATCGCCTCGAGATTTTGTTGCCTGAAGCGTATTTCCCATATAAACGAGTATAGACATATACACGGGTAATCGCGATGGCGATGAGATCACTTGGAATTATTCTTTTTGGAATACCTTCTGGCTAAGGTAAGGTATATTCTATGTCTATTTTACCAAACCTGAAACATGTTTTTGTAACGATCACAGTTTTGTGTTTTACCGGACGTAAAACATGCTCGACAAACACGATCGCAGTTTCTAGTTGAAACGACCCCCCCCCCCCCCCCCCCCCTATTATTTGGGGCTTCAGGCGAGCAACCAGAACGATTTGGGCTTATTGTATAATGTGCTATATCTCGCGATCTATGGAAAAAGACTGGATTATTTTGGAAATGGGGCGATGTTTAGCGTGTAGCATGTAACAAACTACAGTGTGTAGAAATTAACTAATTAGTCAGTAATGGACTATGAACAATGCCTGTAAAATGAGCCATACTATTGGCTCCATAGCTATAATACAGAACACACGATGGGTCTGCAAACATCGCTAAAATGGTCATGAACTCTGGCGCCAAACAGTGCAGATGGCGATAGCTGGTGGCCGTCAATGAGTTAAGATGCGTTCTAAAAATAAATTTCCCTTCATGCGATCAATCGATCGGGGTGAACATTACTCGCAGCCGTCCCTAATGACAGTAGAAGCCAGTAGCTGGAGGCCAGTGTTCATTTTAATTATTTTAATTCACTTGGGTGGATTGTTGCACAGTTCATATTTTTTTTAATTTTTTTTATCGTTTTCCCCCTCCTTTTTCCTCAGATTTTTCTCCCATCCCAATGTTAGTCGTTATGCCAATTCCCAATCCCCTTCCTGGTCGCTGCGCACTTACCCCCCACAGTCGGTCTGGGAGAGTGGAGGCTATCAGTATCACATGCTTCCTCCGACACACGTCTAGCCAATCAACCGCTTCTTTTCACCTGGCAGCGCGGACTCTCACTGAGAGGGTGTAACGTGTGGAAGGATCACACTACCCCCCTTAGATCCTATCCGCGCTGAGCAGGCGCCCCGACCAAACTGTAGGAGTCGCTGTTTACAACGAACAGGCGAATCCAGAGTCTCCGGCGTTGGTGACGAACGCAATCTCCGCTACGCCACCTGACCGCCCCTGCACAGTTCATCTTGAGAGTTTGTCAGACACAGTGAAAATAACCGGTGGGAACTGGTAGCTTGACTGTGGAAAGAAATGCTTGTGATTGTAGGGTCAAGAAACGAGGGCAGAGCTTGCGATAGGTCAATTATGAGCCAAAGAACCAGCATTGGGCACTATTATGCACCTTTCATCTTGAGAGTGATCTGCTTCAAATCAATACCCAGATCCTGGGCCAGTGGGTGTGTTGAGGAGTGCTGATCTCTGACCAGTTCCTCTTGGTCCTTGACTAGGATTCTTTCTGTATATTCTGAATGGGACAACTGATCCTTGACCAGGATCCTGTATGTTCTGAAAGGGACAACTGATCACAGACCAGTTCTTATTCTGAAAGCGTTCAACACTTCCGACACACAGAGTATTCTATCCTCGTATCGCCTGTCACTCCAGCCACAATAAATTCATAGTAATAAATTGGATTAACGGCTAATGCAAGATAACATAGGTGACTGTGTGTGTGGGTGTCCAGCCAGACTGTGATCAAATGTGTGAGGTCAGCAGCTTACTGACCCTGAGCTACAACTAATCCCATTACTCAACCACTCCCTCTCTCTCTCTCTCTCTCTCTCTCTCTCTCTCTCTCTCTCTCATGAACGTTTTACCTCTGCAGCCAGCAATCATAACAAGCACCCATTCAATCATTCATTCATCTACTCTTTATGAGGACAACCACAGGGACATATTTCATGCAACTGCCCCCTGCATTGTGTTGTTTTCAACACCTTTCACTGAACAGGTTGGTAAACTTCACACACACATAATATATTGTATGGGGGTCAGGTGTCCTTGACTAGGGGCTGTAAACCGCTCAACTAGGATATATATATTATATATATATGTTTAACCTTTATTTACCCAGGGTAGGTTCGCTGACCACAGATATGCTCTTTTTCAGCTACGCCCTGCTTCACATTCACACGGTTCCATTCATACCTGGGAGCTGCCCAGTACAACCACAGTCTGACACCGTTGGCCACTGGAGCAACTCCACTGGAGCAGTTGGGGGTTAAGTGCCTTGCTCAAGGGCACTTCAGCGGCCGATTTTTTTCCTGCCGGTCCCGGGGATGGAACCGGCGACCTTCCGGTCACAAACCCGCTTCTCTAACCATTAGGCCACCGCTACACACACACACACACACACACACACACACACACACACACACACACACACACACACACACACACACACACACACACACACACACACACACACACACACACACACACACACGCACACGCACACGCACACGCACACGCACACGCACACGCACACACACAGACACACGTGTGCCGTTACACCCCTATATAAAAAAGCATTGCTACAATGCAGTTATGTTCAACCTATTACTTACTTACTTACTTACTTACTTATCCTCTTCGTCCCGGTTGGGGCATAAGGCCGCAATCATACACTGCCACTGAATCCTGTCTCGTGCTTTGGCCTGCGCTTCGTCCCAGGAAATACCCATCTCCTTCAGCTCCATCATCACTGTTCTTCGCCAGGTGTTCTGGGGTCCATCTCAAGGCAACTTTGGGTAACCTTTCATTGGGCATCCTCAATACATGGCCGAGCCATCTTAACCTCCGTCTCCTTATCTCAAGGGAATGTTCAACCTATGCTCAGTAGAATATTCTACAGTGCTACAGGAATATGATTATTTTCTGACGCCAAAAAGCTCAAGAAAATACAATCTTTGGAGCTTTTTGTCATAATCAGATTTAGCTGAATAAGCAGTTGTTTGCCATACAATCTGCTATCTCTCCGTCTCAGGCTCATACTGTATTATCTGTAATAGTGCTAGGTATCTGCTCCGATTACCCCATTTGATTCGATTTTTTATTTAGCAAAGTCACAATTTGATTAAATTCAACATTGATTCAATGTTGGGTTTTTAAGGCGTTGGTTCCAGGGGGTCAGCAGCACCAGGCATTGTTGTCAAAAGATGGCCTTACACACAGCGTAATTAGGGATTTGTTTCTTGGCATGTATCTGAGGAGGATACATGCCAACGACTGGAGAACTTGAGAAATGTTAGACCTGTTTGACTACTGAACCCTGCAGGGACTCTGGTGCACCTTACACAAGGACTAACTACTGAACCCCTTACACAAGGACTAACTACTGAACCCCTTACACAAGGACTCACTACTGAACCCCTTACACAAGGACTAACTACTGAACCCCTTACACAAGGACTAACTACTGAACCCCTTACACAAGGACTCACTACTGAACCCCTTACACAAGGACTAACTACTGAACCCCTTACACAAGGACTAACTACTGAACCCCTTACACAAGGACTAACTACTGAACCCCTTACACAAGGACTAACTACTGAACCCCTTACACAAGGACTAACTACTGAACCCCTTACACAAGGACTAACTACTGAACCCCTTACACAAGGACTCACTACTGAACCCCTTACACAAGGACTAACTACTGAACCCCTTACACAAGGACTAACTACTGAACCCCTTACACAAGGACTCACTACTGAACCCCTTACACAAGGACTAACTACTGAACCCCTTACACAAGGACTAACTACTGAACCCCTTACACAAGGACTAACTACTGAACCCCTTACACAAGGACTAACTACTGAACCCCTTACACAAGGACTAACTACTGAACCCCTTACACAAGGACTCACTACTGAACCCCTTACACAAGGACTAACTACTGAACCCCTTACACAAGGACTAACTACTGAACCCCTTACACAAGGACTAACTACTGAACCCCTTACACAAGGACTAACTACTGAACCCCTTACACAAGGACTAACTACTGAACCCCTTACACAAGGACTAACTACTGAACCCCTTACACAAGGACTAACTACTGAACCCCTTACACAAGGACTAACTACTGAACCCCTTACACAAGGACTAACTACTGAACCGCTTACACAAGGACTAACTACTGAACCCCTTACACAAGGACTAACTACTGAACCCCTTACACAAGGACTCACTACTGAACCCCTTACACAAGGACTAACTACTGAACCCCTTACACAAGGACTAACTACTGAACCCCTTACACAAGGACTAACTACTGAACCCCTTACACAAGGACTAACTACTGAACCCCTTACACAAGGACTAACTACTGAACCCCTTACACAAGGACTAACTACTGAACCCCTTACACAAGGACTAACTACTGAACCCCTTACACAAGGACTAACTACTGAACCCCTTACACAAGGACTCACTACTGAACCCCTTACACAAGGACTAACTACTGAACCCCTTACACAAGGACTAACTACTGAACACTTTACACAAGGACTCACTACTGAACACTTTACACAAGGACTCACTACTGAACCCCTTACACAAGGACTCACTACTGAACACTTTACACAAGGACTAACTACTGAACCCTGCATAGACTCTGGTGCACCTTACACAAGGACTAACTACTGAACCCCTTACACAAGGACTAACTACTGAACCCCTTACACAAGGACTAACTACTGAACCCCTTACACAAGGACTCACTACTGAACCCCTTACACAAGGACTAACTACTGAACCCCTTACACAAGGACTAACTACTGAACCCCTTACACAAGGACTAACTACTGAACCCCTTACACAAGGACTCACTACTGAACCCTGCATAGACTCTGGTGCACTTTACACAAGGACTCACTACTGAACCGCTTACACAAGGACTATAATGTTTTTATTTCTAAATGATGTTCATATGGTGTGAGAGGAATGGTTCTTGAATGGTTGAGTAGTTATCTCCACAATAGGCAACAATATGTGCAGTTGGCAGATGTCAAATATGAGCTCATGAAAATTGAATGTGGGGTACCGCAAGGTTCGGTTTTGCGGCCTAAACTCTTTCTTTTATATATTAATGATATTTGTGATGTTTCAAAACTATTACAGTTTGTCTTGTTTGCTGATGATACCAATTTATTTTGCTCTGGAAATCATTTAAAGGAACTAGCTGAATATATTGTGTATGAAATGACAAAGCTAAAACAAATTGTTTGATGTTGAATCTGAAAAAAACTAAATTTATGATTTTTGGCAATCGAAAACTAGATGAAAATATAGTACTGACTAGTCACTAGGGGTTTAACGATGCGACCTCACAACGATTCGATTCGATTACGATTATTCAGGCAACGATTCAATGCATCATGAAATCTCTTCATTTGACCACGATTCTATTCTATTCGATTAATTTCCGATTCATTTTTGATACATTTTCGATCAGTTAATTCCCCAAAATAAATTTAATACACAAATGTGGCTGGGGGAACTGATTCACTCAGCATGAATGGACTATAGGTCAATAAAAACAATACACACAAAAAAACATTAACACATATTTTTTTGATTTTTTTCGATTATAATCGATTCTAACATATTCAAATCGATGCATCGATTCTAACACATTAGAATCGATGCATTTCGATTAATTGATGCATCGTTACACCCCTAGTACTGACCATAGCTGGAGTTGATATAGAGAGACTTAATGAATTTCGTTTTCTTGGGTGTAATTATGGATAATAAATTAACATGGAAATCTCACATAGCACATGTTAAAAAAAAGAGTTCCAAGAGTATTTTTGTGATGAATAAAGTAAAGGATGTGTTAGTATGAGGGAATGAGAACACTCTACTGTTCACTCATCTCACCTTATCTCAGTTATTGTGTTGAAGTATGGGGGAATACTTATGGGACCAATATAAAACCATTATATATACTACAGAAGAGGGCTGTAAGAATCACACATAAAGTGAATTATCGAGAACACACAAACACATTATTTATTAAATCTAGAATAATTAAACTTGAAGACATGGTTGCGTTTCAAACAATGTTAATTATGTTTAGGGCAAGAAATAATACACTGCCAGAATAATTACAAAATCTTTTTCATTTAGAAAGTGAGTTTAGTAGGAGGAAATTTAATTTTAAACATCAGTTTGCACGTACCACACTTAAACAGATGTGTCCTTCAGTTATTGTGATCTGAATAGTTAGATATTTTCTATTTTTTCTTTTATTCTTTATTATTATTATTATTATTATTATTATTATTATTATTATTATTATTATTATTATTATTATTATTATTATTATTATTATTATTATTATTATTATTATTATTATTATTATTATCATTAAAATGTTTCTTGTTTAAACTGTGGATTGTTTGTTTCTTTGTATATGGTATACATTATTATTTTGTGTTAATTAGGTTGTACGCCAACCATCAAGTAATACTTGTTTAGTTTAGGAATAAGGGGCAGGTAACTATAAGAATTCTTCTTCTTCCTACTCCTTTTGCCCATGGTATGGTATTTATGATTTTGTATGAAAAACTGATTGTATTGTTTCCATGTGGCAAATAAAACTCTGAATCTGACTAACTACTGAACCCCTTACACA
The DNA here is from genome assembly GCF_963971535.1 of Notolepis coatsorum. Lineage (NCBI taxonomy): Eukaryota > Metazoa > Chordata > Actinopteri > Aulopiformes > Paralepididae > Notolepis > Notolepis coatsorum. Next base: position 156,621 of record NW_028173626.1, on the reverse strand, counting down.
AGGACTCACTACTGAACCGCTTACACAAGCACTAACTACTGAACCCCTTACACAACTACTGAACCCTGCACATACTCTGGTGCACCTTACACAAGGACTCACACATCACTCATTCATTAATTTACTAGCACCTTAGATCTTATCTGTATACGCATATTTTATATGTATTGATAATCTGCTCAATCTGTTACACCAGGGTAGACTCAGTATGGAATATTGCACATTGTACAAAGTTGACTTAGTTAGCTATATATTTGCCCATTTAGGATAGAATCTGTATATGATAGATATACAGGGGGGGGGGGGGGGGGGCTGTACATACATTGTGTTATTATTATCGATAGAGTACACATACGTCTTACCTGCCTGGCTGACCAGACCCTCACCTTTATGTTTTATTCATATTTTATCTTTTTCTTTACCTTCTATTCTTTTTTTATCCACTTTTTCTCCTCCTATTTTTCTTGTATGTTCCTCCCATCCCAATTTAGTCGTTATGCCAATTCCCCCCTCCCCTTCCTGGTTGTTGCGCGCATTTGCCCCCTACTTGCCGGTCTAGGGAGCCCTGAAGTCTATCACATGCTTCCTCCGATACATAGGAGACAGCCAGCAGCCTCTTTTCACCTGGCAGCGAGGACTCTCATTGGGTGAGTGTAACGCGTGGGAGGGCACACTACCTCACCCAGATCCCTTCCTCGCTGTGCAGGCGCCCTGACCGACCTGTAGGAGTCGCTGTTTACAACGACCAGATTACCACCCACCGGCTTCCCTCCCGCTGACACTGCCTATTGTGTCAGTATGACGACCGGCCAAGCCGGAGGCACCGCTGACAGCTGGATTCGATACCAGTGTCTCTGCGGTGGTAGACAGACGCTTAGTCCGCTGCGCTACCCGGCCGCTCTTTACCTTCTATTCTGATATTTTTATTCTCTATATTTTATTGTCCTTTCTATTACCCTGCATGTACCTCCCCATCCCCTGAATTTCCCCGAAGGGGATTAATAAAGGAACATCTTATCTCATCTCGTCTTATCTTACGAACGCATCTGTCTGTCCTCTGTATATCTGTCACGTGATATTCGTATGTCTGTCTTTCCTGTGCTTTTTGTATTTTTATGTTGTGTGTGTGTGTATGTATGGGTGCATGCACACATTCGTCTTTCTGTAAGAAGCTAACCTGGCCACCTGAAAGCTGTGTGTGTGTGTGTGTGTGTGTGTGTGTGTGTGTGTGTGTGTGTGTGTGTGTGTGTGTGTGTGTGTGTGTGTGTGTGTGTGTGTGTGTGTGTGTGTGTGTGTGTGTGTGTGTGTGTGTGTGTGTGTGTGTGTGTGTGTGTGTGCGTGTGTGTGTGTGTGTGTGTGTGTGTGTGTGTGTGTGTGTGTGTGTTTGTCCGCCTGTCTGTGTCAGTGCAGGGTGAGTCATTCTCAGGACAATGGAGATGGTTTGTAAAGCCTACGACTCGAGCAGCGCACTTCCTCCGGATGTCATTCATAACAATGAATCCACTGTCTGCTGCTGCACGCCTGTGTGTGTGTGTGTGTGTGTGTGTGTGTGTGTGTGTGTGTGTGTGTGTGTGTGTGTGTGTGTGTGTGTGTGTGTGTGTGTGTGTGTGTGTGTGTGTGTGTGTGTGTGTGTGTGTGTGTGTGTGTGTGTGTGTGTGTGTGAGAGAGAGAGAGAGAGAGAGAGAGAGAGAGAGAGAGAGAGAGAGAGAGAGAGAGAGAGAGAGAGAGAGGGAGAGAGAGAGAGAGAGAGAGACTCTAAAAACGTAAAGCAAGGAGAAGGCGAGAGAGAGGATAAAGCGAGAGCAGAGGAAAAGAGATGGAGAGAGCGATAGAGGGGAAAAGGAGGAGGGATAAATAGAGACGAGGGGAGCGAGTGCCAAATCAAGAAAAAACAAGAGTGAGTTGTGTTGACAGGAGGCTCTGCAGTAATCTGGAAGGAGAGGAGAGGACAGAAGAGAGGAGAGGAAAGGAGAGGAGGGGACAGAAGATGAGAGGAGAGGACATAAGAGGAGGTGAAGGAAAGGAGTGGAGGGGAAGAGAGAGGAGATGAGTGGAGAGGAGAGGAGAGGGGAGGAGAGGAGAAGAGGGGAAGAGAGAGGAGAAGAGAGAGGAGAGGAGTAGAGAGGAGAGGAGTGGAGGGGAAGAGAGAGGAGATGAGTGGAGAGGAGAGGAGAGGGGAGGAGAGGAGAAGAGGGGAAGAGAGAGGGGAAGAGAGAGGAGAAGAGAGAGGAGTAGAGAGGAGAGGAGTGGAAGAGAGAGGAGAGGAGAGGAGAGGAGAGGAGAGGAGAGGAGAGGAGAGGAGAGGAGAGGAGAGGAGAGGAGAGGAGAGGAGAGGAGAGGAGTGGAAGAGAGAGGAGAGGAGAGGAGAGGAGAGGAGAGGAGAGGAGAGGAGAGGAGAGGAGAGGAGAGGAGAGGAGAGGAGAGGAGAGGAGAGGAGAGGAGAGGAGAGGAGAGGAGAAGGGCAGTGCAGTGCAGCAGACAGCGGCGGCCGGTGATTGATATCAGAGCTCTGGCACCGCCACCTGATCCAGCCAGCCAGCCTCCAGCAACGCTGCTGAACCCACTGAACCACTGAGCCAAGATGGCCGCCTCACTGCACTGCACCCAGTGAACCCTCAGAGCCCCAATGGCAGCCTGAAGGAGCATAGTCACGCCACGCTCACACGAAGACAAATGGAATGTGCTATAGACAGTGTTATTGTGCAGTAGGATAGTTACACTAAATGCACATAAGCAAGAAGGTTGCCTGACTGCACCGTCCCCTAGTGCAGGGGTTCCCAAAGTGGGGGTCACCAGATGATATATTTTTTTTTTTTTTTTTTTAAATCAAACACATGCTAGCCTGTAATAATCCCCCCCAGAAAAATCGACTTTGCATTTGATATATTGCAAATATATGCCATCACACACACTGGCATTTAAAGGGTTAGAATTATAAAATGAATATGTGGTGTTATGATCAGGGCTGAAGTTGAATAAAAGATTGTATTCTTTTTCAATCTGACATTACAAAAAAACAGAAAATCCATCAAAATCAGTGTTGTTGCTAATCATACATGCTAGCCTGTTTTTTAACAATAATTTCTGATGCCGTCACAAACACTGGCATTTAAAGGGTACAAATAAAAAAATTCCTGCACCAGAATGCAGGAAATGAAGTCTTTGTAACAAAGAATTTCCTGGTGGGGGACCCCCAGACCCCCTGCTTAAAAAGTGGTCTGACTGGGACTATATTTTGCACTATATTTCCTGGCCTGAATGATTTCCCCAGTCCGGCCCTGGTTAAAAGCCTCCAATGCTTATTAGTGTGTGTGCGTTTGAACGTTTGCATGTTTCAACGATACATTTCCATTTATAAAAATTTGCTTCCGCTCAGCATCTACTGCACATATCTCACTCCAGTAACGTGCACTGAATAAAAACTTCACAATGTACCTTTACATACCAACATCCGTCTGGCCACACCCCCATCTGCTACCTACATAAGCAGGGGTGTGGCCACACATTCATCTCCTTCTCAAAATTCACCACCACTTGACGAGGTTGTTTAGTTGAAGAAAGGAAAACAGAAGAACAAGGAGATACGTTGACGTTATATCTTTATTTTCTCTCTCACTATTTTCGAGAAAATACGGCAATAATGTCTTCGTCACTGGGGTGTCTGGAAGATGATGATCATTCTGACCTCCACCGGCTTTTTCGTATTAGGGGCTCGCATCGCTGATCTACTCCCCACCTGCAGTCCTCCTTGCTGCGGCTGGATAGGTATTGAACCTCCGGTTATACAGCTGGACTGTAGGAGGCACCGGCTGTTGTGAGAAACTGGTTGTTTTCTGGGCTGGGTGAGTAATGTTTTGCTATGCGAGCACCAGTTGTCTGCTAATGCTATGGGGGTTGGCTGACAATTTTACGAAGGCCGGCCCCAGATTGGGGTCCTTTGCTCAGCCTCTTAGGCGACGGACGGAGGGTCCTGGTCTGACGCCCATGATGGTCAAACTAGTGGGCTGCGACCGAGATCTGGTTTAAACCCGGGGTTCTCTGGACGAGTGGATGCTTCTCTGTCCCGTGAAGGCCCCATCTTTCAAATGAATGTGAGAGTACACCCTAAACACGAGGAAATGTGGGTCTGGATCTTCTTTATCGGTAGTTCCATGCTCAAGTCGGCTGCAGCCCGTATGGGAATTGTGCCGACTCCGCTGTTATGTCTGTTAAATCACTGTTGAAAACTGTGTTGACATTTCTTTTTCTCTTCTCTCTTAGGATGAGGAGGGATTCAGGCGGCGGCCTGTCTGAAGTGTGGCTTGTTATGTCGTTGTGTACAGTTCAGGTGATAGCTGCTTAGCTTGCGTGCTAGTGTGTGGCCTACTGTTAGCCAGTCAGCTGTTAGCTGCGGCGCTAGCCCGTTGTGTCACTAGGCTAGGAAACGTTAGCTTGTTGCTATCAGTCGGGAGCGGCTGTTAGCTTAATGCTACACTGTTGAACGTTGCTGTGAGTATAACAAGCCTTAAACACTCTGACTACGACGTCATCTTTGACAGAGGATGTTAGTCGACCCTACACCGGGTGCCATGCCAGCGAGGACTTCATCAACATGGAGAACGGCGGCTGGGTGGCGCAGCGGACATTACCCTCGTCACCAACGCAGGAGACGCCGGGTTCGACTTCGGCTGTCCCGTTAACCAGTGTTGCAGTCCTCTCGGCCTGCGCTCAGGGTGGAGGTAGGAGTCCTGCCAGACTTTAACACTTCTTCTTTCCTTCCCTTCTAAATGTTTTGTAATAACGATGTTTTCCAAAACGTGTGTTGCTGCAATACATTGAGGATACGACGCGTGTTGTGTGTGAATTGTCTTGTCGCTGGTATAGCTTCTCTCTACCTAGGAAATCGGCGTCGTTTTGAATGAACTGGTTTAGTTGTGATGAGAACATGTGTGTTCATGTAACGTTAGTAACGTGGTTGAACTCACAACTAAGTGGGTTAACTCTTTCAGTGCCACGCCTGGTTTTCCGTTTTACTGCTTGAATGCCACCATCGGCGCCAATGTTAACGTTAATATCGCCTAATCTATGTTTTAAATTATGGCTATGTGTCTAATCTGCCCATCGCATTATCAAAGACTATTTTCCAGTCAGTGCTGTGAAGGCAGATCGCATCGTTTCCGTTTCAGAGCAGTTAGAAAAGCCCCCGTTTTGATATAAAAAACAGCTCATTCTGGAGCATTCTATGAAAATCGTCTTTTAGTGGAATATTCCACAACGTTGATATTCGTCGGCCTTTTTATGAATCGTTTTCAAATAAACGCTAGATGATCAATATTATACGTGCACGCAAGCACATTACGGCCGCGCACTGATAATCGCTCCGTTGATTTCCTCACAGACTTTTACAGTGAAACCGAAAGAAGACATTTCACAAAACAGCTTATAACTTCATCAAACTTACTCCGATTATCCTACCACTGATAACATAGAGTCCTTACCTGACATCAGATGGTATCCAACTGGTATATTCCAATTCCTGATCACCATTCGAAAAAATCGATACGTGTATGGATCCAACGCGACACTGTAGATCTCCATGATCCGCGGGGATCTGAGGCTCCAGAATGAACTGTGGTAACCCCGGCTGGATCAGTGAACTGGAAAATGTGGAGTACCGGATTTTTTTCCCCATTCATTTTCATTGAGTCCATTCCAAAATCACTTATGTCATCTGGGAGACGACAGGGGGCGTTTTTTTCCACAGTGATCACCGGCGCAGCTCGGATAATACTCGGGTAGGCTCGGGTGATGCAATAATTTTTCAGATCGCAAAAAAAATAATAATAATAATTCCGAGAAATCTCATGAGTGGCACGCAACCACCTATAAAAAAACCCGAGAATTCTCGTGAGTGGCACTGAAAGAGTTAATTAACCTATGAAGCTATGCTTAGTGACATGTGATTGAGGATTAAATTCTTCTCTCAGCTTGTGATGACAATGAACAGCGTGTTCACATATTAACAGGGGTACCTGTTCAACCTGGTCGTATCAAGGGTAAGGTAGGAGGGGTGACCCCCCCGGTTTTTCCCTGGGGCTTCCCCCCCTCCTCTCAGACATGTTTTGTTTACAATATATTGTGTCACTGTGTTTGTGGGGATACGATGTAACCCTCAGCTTAAACTGCTGGGGTTGTGCTTCTGCTTGAGAAACGATTTTCTTCCTAGGGAAAAGGTTGTTTCGTCACTGTCATGTGTGCTTAGCAAGGCCTGTGGCCAATACATAATCGAGGACTTGTTATGAAAAACGGCGTTCCTCTGTAGTAAGAGTGTACTTTTGCCATTTTTTGTTGTGATGAAGGGTTGTGTGTGTCGTTGAGATCTACAACTGGGTTAGGTTTTGGCCCACAGAAGCACATGTGTAAGTCTGGTACCGGGGCTCTTAAAGGGGCCCTCTCTGTTCTGTGTTTTTCCTTAGTAAAAATCAGATAGCAGGTTCGCACATGAGCTATGTGAAGCTGTTAAATGCTTCATGTAGCATGCTATGACTGGTGTCATGGCTCTACTTTGTCATTACATCGTATCAGGGGTGAGGGGTCGTAAAGGGGTGAACTGGTAAACCCTTCCTCCCCCTTTTTCTGTTTGGGCAGGGGTTAAACCCCCTGTCCTTCGGGCTTCCTGTCACGTTGCTGGTTCGGCACGTTACAGGGTAGGGGGGGAGGGGGGGGGGTTTCCTGGTCCCACGCCCTGAAAGATTTGGCGTGTTGGAAATTCCCCCGCCATAGAGTACGTCACTGGGCGCGTTTCTATTGGTAAGACGTCCGTGAGTTGGTCAGGTTCTATGTTATGGTTCTGTTTCAGGGAGTTTTCAGAGCCTCCTCCTCACAGAGCTCTTCTTCAGGGAGAAGAGCCTTCTGTGAGTTCGGACCCTCCCTCCCAGTGAGGGAGCCTCCTCAGAGTTTCAGAGCCTCCTCCTCAGATTGTCAAGGTGAGTAGAACTTCGAAAAGGAGTTCTGCTCTGTTGTATGTGAATTCAATTTGATTATTGAACTTGGTGGGTGATGCAGCGCAGTAGAGACGTGGTTCTTCTGCGCTGCTCCCTACTGGTAGTGTGTGTATTGGGTCAGAGCCTCCTCCTCTGGTGTCGGAGTTTCTCCTCAGGGAGTTCAGAGCTCCTCCTCGGAGAGTCCTAACCCAATTGTTACATAGCTCAATGCTGCAATATGTCTTTTCAATCTATACAGCTCACGTGGGAAGTCTCTCTGGGGGTTCCCCGTCCTCTCCTTTTTGGAGTAGGTGGACGGGGTATTGTTTAGGGTTTCTCTGACTCCTCGCCTTACAGGTCTGTTGAGTCATGGGTTTCCCCCCGTCATAGGGGTACGCCGCTCACCGTCCGCTCTTATGAAGTGTGGTTGACGGGGTGGTGTTTTCCCTCAGCCGCGTCGCATGGGACCCATGTCCGTATTATTTTTTCTTTTTTCTGAAAGAATTTAAAATAAAAAAATCGGCTTCTTGTCGTTCCCCAGGCGGCTTGGAGGAACGGTATCTGGTGTCTTGTTAGACTATCCATTGATGTGTTTTGGGTCTCGATGTGTACATAGTGCTGGCCCTGGGTGTTTCTGATAGGAATCACGCATGAGGCTTGTGCGCCTTGGTTGCTCATCATTAAAACAGCGTTTTTATGGGGCAACTGGGATGGAGTATGTCTCTTCCGAGCGCCAGTTTACTAGGTTTGTCTCGACGAATTCTCGTTCATATCTGGGGGATGTTAACGGAATAGATCAAAGCATAGGTCGAGGGGTCTCACGCCCTTGGGGTGGGCCACTGAGCGTGCTACGAACGGGACCGTCTGGGTGGCGCCCTCTATAATGTTTTAGATCGACACGCGTACCTACCCCCCCTCCTAGAGTTGGGGATGTCGGCGTGATTAGGACACAGGACTGGTTCTGGTCACGCTGGTCCAGGTCAGTTAACCCGTTGTCCGCCGGGGACGCAGATCTGCTGTTCTGGTACCCTGAGGGACTTGTGCTTTTTTCGGGGGGAATAATGCCGGGTCGGCCCGGGTGTCACAGGGTTTGATATTATGGAGATGTTCGTTCTCCATTATTTTCGCCCCTCTCTTCTCCCGCTTACGCATGGCTGAGAGGGGGCTGTTGAGGTGGTTTTATAGTACTCCTCTGGCATCCCTGTGTGCGTCCCGGTCCGCCGGGCCCGGTCCGAAGTCGTTTTTTGTCGACCCGTAGGCCTGGGATAACCCCTTTTTGAAAACTAAAACACTTGTACTGCGGTATAGCCAGTGTATACCCGCAGGTGTGTTTTGGAGTTTTTTCCTGAGGGGTTATAGGAACAACCACTGCATGTTGAACCAAGAGGGTGGTTGATTCCCTGGTGTGTTGGAGCAGAGTCAACTCCCGGGTTACGCGGTTGAGTGTGCCCCTGCACGTTCATGACGTCTGCCAATCGTGTCAGCCTTCTCTGCCTTGGCCCCTCTAGAGCACCTGGGATTTTTGGTGTAGGCTTTGACATGGTGCTCAACAATGCCAGCATACGCCCCTTCCGCCGGGGTGCTGTTTTCAGTTGACCCCTTTGGCGCCTGTCTCGTCCGCAGTGCTCCAGGCTCGGGTCAAGTATCTGCTGCCTGGATTGAGGGATCGGCCTCTTCTGGAGGTCGTCTCCCCGGTGCGCTGCCTGCTCCCGCTGTAGTGTAGCCTCTTGAGTGCTTCGAGTTACGGCCATGCTGACTGCCTGAGTATGTCAGGGTCAGTGCGCCAGGCGGCGTGCTGGTGGGGGGAAGGGCCTGTTCTTGGATGGGCCCTGTCCGAATATGCTGGCGATGTGGGGGGCGGAGTCACTAGCGACCGCCTGGTGAGGTCTTGATGCTGTGGCGTCATTGGCCTCTCAGGGCCCCCTTTTTCTGGGGGGATCCAGTCCCTTCTGGGTCTGGGTCTACCTTCGCGCTCCGCTGCTACGGCCTTGCCACGGGGTTGAGCTTTGCTCTTGACCCTGTGATTTTGGGGGCGGTAACAAGGTTTGTTCCTTCCGTTCGTTCCCTGGTGGCATGCGGGTTGTGCGTGTGCGTAGTCGTGGGGTCAAGCCACGGTCTGCTCACTCTGTGCGTTGAGTTGCTATATATATCGTTATATATAGCAGTATAGTTATTTAAAGCATACTGTATAGTATATTGTATAGTACTGTATATAGGACGGACGCATTACCTTCATTTCGTACGCTTAGCAATGTATTGTATTTTATCTTAGTACTTTTTATCATGTCTATTTTATTATCTATTCTATTATTATTTGTATTCTTTGCACAATCAAGGCGGGCATGGCCACCTTCATTTCACTACATGTCTCGTGTATGTATATGACTAATAAATCTCTTGAATCTCTGGGGGGGGGGGGGGGGGGCTATCAAACATGAGAGCACAAAAATGGCTATTGGGCATTACACTTATCAACAACAGTTTATTGGGTCATTTTAATGCTCTAGTGATGTTGAAATGGGAGCTGTCACCAACCTCTCCAAAATCTTTAACTTATAGAGGTCGGCGTGTTGGTCCTTTAACGTTAGGTGCTTTGCTAAATGTTGTTGTGCTAGAACCTGCCACTGTTCTGTGTCATAAAACTGTCATAAAAAGACACCGTTCATCGCTTGCATACAGTATGGGCCAGGGGCAGGCCGGGAATTTGCGGTCAAGGGGAAATAACATATCAAGCTAATCAATCAATGAACTAATCATCAAATAACAAAAGACAATCCGCTAATTTACCTTTGTGTCATGTTAACACATCCTGCGCCATAAACGTCGTACGACGTGTTTCAAGTTCATGCTAATTCTGCCAATCCACGGCGTACAACGTTATTGAGATCATATTTCATTTTTTCGCCATGTTATTCATATTTCCCTCACGGAGCCTGGTCTGATGCAGTGTGAGCCGGCACAACTCTGCAACGCTTCAATACTGCCCCCTGGTGGATGATCGGCGAGTTGCCAAACCGGAAATGGACGAGTCGATCTCGGTGCGTCTCCGAAATGCGTCCGGCCACTCGCATATTGTTGCGGGACTGTAGACACACGTCCGTGTGTAGCGATCGCTGCCATAACGCAATAATCGATACGATTTGGCCGTGTATTATGATTATACAAACCGGAAATGGATTTAGGCGATCGCCGTCAAATAAGTGGGATTTTTTTCCTCCAGTCTCATCGTCGAACGGTAAGAGGACGCTGACGTTACTTTCAGCCTGTTTGTTTATTATTAGCCATGCAAACTGCTCTGATCAATATATCACCCATACTACATAAAGCATTTAACGACGATCACGGAATTATAAACGACCCCCCCCCCCCCTCCGTTCATCCGTGCATGATCAGTCATAACGTTTAGGATCATGTACAGTTGAAATGTTTAATATAGCGTGGATCGGCAACAAACGGCATTTGTTAATCTATATATGCGTTTATGCCTATATCTCACGTTCTAGGAATTACTGCAGAAAACGATAAAAACATATTTATATTCTAGACGGTATTTTCGTATGAATGTATGAATGAAAAAGTAAAACGTTCCTACATCCTGAACAATAGATAATCGATGTTGAATGGGCCATAGTAATGTCAATTTAGCAATACAATTAAAAAAGTTATAGCCCTGCAAAGAAGGTGAACATCTCCATAGACTTACAGTGCTGGCAGAGAATGGTATAAGATGCTCAAATTGCGTGGCAGGGAATGTGTTCATGTTAATATGCAAAACAATGGGTCACATTTTCAAATGTTTTTCTTTCATGTATTTGTGCGTACAGAACATATCTATTATGTATGCTGCAATTACTTTAAAACTCTGTTGTGCAGTGGCACTGGTTGTTCGTCACACACACCTGTTTCCATATTAGTCCCTGCAAAGGCTTCTCCCTCCTCGAACCTTTCCCTGTCTTTCTCTGCCTCTGGTTCACCCGTTTGTCTAAATTGTATAAAAAAAAATATTGATAATGCGTTATTAGATCTACAGCCCATTGCAATATGGGACCGGTATGCTATAAGGCCGATTGCGGCATCGTTTCACTAACTAGCTTTAAACAAACTTATTGTTACCAAAAAGCATTACAATAACAGCGTTGTGATCGTATAGTATGCATTAGTTCCCATTACGGTTCCACCCATGCAATACAATGATAGCTCTTCACATAAAAACACAGAATGTATTTCCAATCAGTTACAACAGCACAATCAAATACAAGGTAACGTTTTTGGATTAAAGTTACAAATCACAAGCCTTAATGAATCTGCAGAATATGCCCCCCAGTCAAGGCTATATAAATATCCGTCCTATCCCACCATGCCTATAACCATCAGTTTCAGCGAATATGGAAGAAAACATCAAATAAACCGAGCTAAAGCACACAGGTGTGTGTGTTTAAAAAAAATTAAAATAAAATCACTCACCCCATCCTAAGAAGGAATGACATCCTTCTCTCTTTCAAAATAGCTAACAATCCGAACAATACACAATTGTGGTGTCGACCTTAAATTTTCTTAAATGTTAAATTGTTGTTCAAAATCTTAACTTTATGAAATCGTTCACTATCAGAAACTCTACATCAGTACATCCCCGTCTGCCCGTCACCATCCTAACTACCGGTAGCTAGAACGAAGGCTATGATGACGTTTACCTTTTAATGCGATTTGATTGGTCTGAAGCCAAATCTCATCTGCTTCCCTTGTTTTGATGTGCACTGGCGAGGCAGAGGCATTGGTGGAAGTGTTTCCTGTTTCATAATAAAAGTTCTCTGCGCTACGAATTTCATAATAAAAGCGGCCGCTATCGTCATAGTATTTTTTATTAATGTGCCCCGCGGGCCGCCTATTGGGAACCCCTGATATAGACATATCAGGGGCCCTCGCAAGTGGAGATGGACCCTCGCAAGTGGAGATGGACCGGCCCTCGCAAGTGGAGATGGGCCGGCCGGCCCACCGGGAATATTCCGGAATTTCCTGGTATGGGCTTGCAGCTGGAATCCTTTGCCTTTCCTTGTTCATTTGGCTCAAAGAAAATGTGTTGTTTTCTTTGTCAATTACAACCGGTCACGGGAGCTCCTCACCTGCCGTCTTTAGTAAACTAACAACGTGGTGACAAGACCAAAGAGTGACAAGACTTGTAATAATGGACAACTAACTAACTAACTAACTAACTAACTAACAGCTAATGCTAACTATGTGTAGAGCGAATGAGACGGGAGAGCAGTGGTGAGAAGGAGGCAGGGCTGCGGGGTGTGTGTGTGTGCGTGTGTGTGTGTGTGTGTGTGTGCATGTGTGTGTGTCCAGCCTCTGTGTCGCTCTCAGAGCGAGAAAGCTCAGCTGCTTATTTTTCAAAAGTTTTGTTTCAGCTTTAAATTATCCCAAACTTTGGACACTTTCTGTCGTTTTCTCTGGCCTGTCTCTTCTCTTAAACCTGTTTCATGCCGACGTTAGCAAAAATGACTGGTTTCATGGTTCTTGCGGTCAGTCTTTAGTAATCGTCTGTGCGAAACACAGTGTGTGTGGTGTATAAAGTTATATGGATTAAACAAAGCCTTTTAGTAATCGAGTTACTTCGAGTGCAGGGTCAGCAATTGGCGGAACAGGTAGGGGGTTCAGTGCCTTGCTCACTTTAACAGGGATGGACACATTAGCTGGTGTGGGTATTGAACCTGTGACCTTCCGACTATAGAGGGATGATCCTTCTAAACCACCGGGGCACCCAGCCACACAAACACTTACACAAATAACAGCAGACAGTAGCACTAAATGTACAGAGCCAAGATGGCCGCTTAACTGTGCTGCACCCAATGAACCCACAAATCCACAGTGTTTTTGTTTTTTGCTTTTTTCACAGACCGAGCTGCAGCCAAACTGACTATTTTGCTTTTAGTACAAATTAATGGGTGAACTGGGAGTCTTGTGTAGTCTAAAATGTGTTTCACCTTCTAAAAGGGACCTGGGCTTGGGCTATGACCTCTGCCAGTGGGTCTTGGACTTCCTGACTGGCAGACCCCAGGTGGTGAGAGCAGGCAACTGCACCTCCTCATCCATCACCCTCAACATAGGGGCCCCCCAGGGCTGTGTTCTGAGTCCCCTCCTCTACTCCCTGTACACACACGACTGTGTGGCTCAGCGGAGTAGCAATACAATCGTCAAATTTGCTGACGACACAGTGGTGGTGGGCCTGATCTCTGCCAACGACGAGAGGGCCTACCTGGAAGAGGTCAAGGTCTTGGCGGGATGGTGCCAGGAAAACAGCCTCTCCCTGAACGTCAGCAAAACAAAGGAGATGATTGTGGACTTCAGGAGGTCGGGGGTCAAGGACTACAGCCCCCTCAGCATCGACGGGGCACCGGTTGAGAGAGTCAACAGCTTCAAGTACCTCGGAGCCTACATATCCGAGGACTTGACATGGACCACACACATTAACAGTGTGGTGAAGAAGGCACGACAACGCCTCTACTTCCTCAGGCGCCTAAGGAAGTTCCAAGTCAGCCAGAAGATCCTTAAGAACTTCTACTCATGTACAATAGAGAGCATCTTGACCGGCAACATCACCTCCTGGTTTGGGAATAGCACTGCAAAAGACCGAAGCAGACTACAAAGAGTGACACGTTCAGCCGAACGCACAATTGGAGGGGGGCTCCCCACCCTCCAGAACATTTACTACAAGCGTTGCAAGGGCAAGGCTAAGAGAATCATTAAAGACTCCAGTCACCCGAACAACTGCCTCTTTGAACTGCTGCGGTCAGGCAAGCGATACCGGAGTCTCAAGGCGAGCACAGAAAGACTCAGAAGTAGCTTCTATCCCCAGGCCATCAGGCTGCTAAACGAACAATGAATGAACACTACACAACAACAACCACCAAACGCACATAGCACACACATCCACACGCACACACTCACTTTAAACAAACACACTGTAGCACCCACTCCACACACTTTATAGCACACACCCACTTTAAACAAACACACTGTAGCACCCACTCCCCACACTTTATATTTATGGATGAAGGATTGCACTACAACTCGTACACCTTACTGTAAATTGTACCTAAAATTGTACCTCATCCCATTTCTGCTTTGCACTAGATAGTACTGTACATTAGTACACTGCATAGTATTGTGTATTGTATATTATATGGTAACTCAGAACATTGTACATATGTCTATACCGAACACTGTGACCTCATTTTCTTTTCTTCTTCTAAATTCATGCTATATTATGTTATTATGTTATTTGATACTATCTTGTCTAGCACAGTCTCTGGAGCGTAACAGTAAGAAGCATTTTGTATGAAAGTATTCTGTACTTCTGTATGACAACTATTAAAGAACTTGAACTTGAACTTGAACTAAAACAAGCTGCGACTCCCAAGTCAATTTAGTTACCTTGGAACTAGAAGTTAGGAAATGTTATAGGTAGGGATGTCCGATATTATCGGCCTACCAATATTATTGGCCGATATTGGCATTAAAATGTAATATCGGAAATTATCGGTATCGGTTTTCCAAAAAACTAAAAACCTATTTAACCTTTATTTACTCATGCAAACAACTAAGAACAAATTCTTATTTAATTTATTGTCAAAAGTATGCATAATGTTGTGTTAATTCCACGTCAAGAGATATGTAATGTTAATTACCTGAAATTATTAAGTTTTTTGGGGTTGATATCGGTATCGGAAATTAAGAGTTGGACAATATCGGATATCGGTAAAAAAGTTTCCATATGGAATGAGTTATTTGCTGAAAGCACAAGATTTAAGGGGTGCTTTTGCATGTAGGAAACATTTGACAGATGGATAGATATATCTTCTAGATAGATAGATCAGATAATAGTTGAAGATAATAGTTGAAGGATTTAATGTCCATAGAAAGTTTGATAATATTCATAATATTTTCAGATGAAAACTTAAAATGGACGTGTATATCTCTTCATTTGAGGGAATGATTTACCTGGGAGATACAGATCCATCAGGAGCGGACTAGAAACATTTAAAATAACACTGTCTTCTATTTGATTTACCAATATAAAAGAAATCTTCTGGCACCACATCTCTCTCTGTATCATTGATCTCTCAATCTCTCTCTGTATCCTGTATCCCTCTTTCTCTCTCTCCTTTACCCCATCTCTCTCTCCTATTCATCTCCATATTGCTTCCTCTCTCCCTCACCCTCTCTCTCTCTTTCTCCTTCCTCTAGGTCTAGGCCATCTACTGTGCAGAGTGCTGTGTGGGCCGAGTCTGGTTGAGGTAACAGTATCCTCAGCTACAGCCCGTCTGAGACACACACACACACACACACACACACACACACACACACACACACACACACACACACACACACACACACACACACACACACACACACACACACACACACACACACACACACACACACACACACACACACACACACACACACACACACACACACACACACACACACACACACACACACACACACACACACACACACACACACACACAGTATCCTCGGCTACAGCCCGTCTGACTCTCACTCACACACACAGACACTCACACACACAGACACACACACACACACACAGAGACACAGACACAGACACACACACACACACACACACACACACACACACACACACACACACACACACACACACACACACACACACACACACACACACACACACACACACACACACACACACACACACACACACACACACAGAAGAGAAGCAAGTGGAATAGTTTTCTGGCCACTTCTAATTGAATGGAACTCTCTGAAAGTTTCAGAGGTTAAAAGGCCACTTCAGCTAGATACCCATATAAAGTTACCTGCTTCACCAACACGTGAAACGTGATCAGTCAGTTAGGGCTGTCACTTTTCCCCCAAATCAAGTTCAAACAAATCCAAAGTACAATCAGATATTTAATCATAATTAGGGCATTTCTGCCCCTGACGGGAAATCAGGGGTAGAGAGAAGGGGGATGATAGGTGTCACAACCAAAGGTCTGATGACCAAACAAATAATACCTGGAGCGGGCTGTTGTGAAGCCAGCCCGTCCTGTGCGTGCTTTAAGCACAGGTCCCGGTAGGTAAGAAATAATAGAGACGTTTTCCAAAAGTAAAATGGTATTTATTACAACCGAAAACCCACCCAGATATTTAACAAGGGAAAGGGGATAGGGGAGAACAAACAAGGTAAACATCAATGTGTCACAGGACACAAGCCACTTACATGGCACGCTGGTTCAAACAACCAATACAACACTGCAATCCACACAAAGTGGTAATAAGGCCAACACAGGTCTCTCCACATACAGTGGCAAATGCAACAAGCCAAAACAAGGCAGATTCCACACAAAGTGGCAAGTAGGCCAACACAATATATACCTGTCCACACAAAGTGGTAAATGGCATAAAGCAAACACTGTATCGCATCTACACAATAGTGGCAAATATGCAACCTCACTCCACTCTGGTCAGTGGCACTGAAACAATGAGGCGCCCGGATGTGTGTCAAGTTCAAGTTCAAGTTTCTTTATTAGTTGTCATACAGAAGTACAGAATACGTTTATACAAAATGCTTCTTTCTGTTACGCTCCAGAGACTGTGCTAGGCAAAAATAGATAAGTATAAAATAAAATAAGTATAGCAAGTATAAAATAGAAGTCACGTACGTAGACACAAGTGTTCAGTATGTACATATGTACAATGTTCAATGCAGAGTAGAAGTAACTGAGTTACCATACAATATACTATACAATATACTAATATATATACTATATAGTGCAAAGCAGAAATGGGATGAGGTACAATTTAGGTAAAATTTACAGTAAGGTGTAATGAGGTATGGGTTGTAGTGCAAATGCTTTACCAATAAATATAAAGTGTGTTTAGGTGTTCTAAAGTGTGTAAAGTGGGTGCTGCAGTGAGTCACATGCCAGGCTTTATCCACCCGTCCCTTGAGGCTGACTGCCGAAAGCTGCCACTCATCAGGCAATCAGCACTCTCTAGAGGAGAGACGGGCAGCACCTGGGAGGGAGAAACAAAAAGGGATCAATACAAAAGTAACACACATCAAATACAAATAACAAACATTACATATACTAACCTGATTTTTTACATGGTGTTACAAATACGCTAATAATGATAATGACCAACCCACGTACGTCACAATAGGCAACAAAGGTCCTAGGCTGAATTCACCCGGGACGTGGCGATGAGGCCTACATGGTATGTATCATGGTGAGCCACCTGTGTTGTATTCATTTGAACTTTTATGTGAATCCTCTGTTACAACGTACCCCTCCGCCGGCTGCCCCATGCCTTTTCAAAATTATTTACATAATTTTAAGATCGGGCTGCCAAGAGAAAAAGAGAAAGAGAGAGAGAGACACAGAGAGAGAGAGAGAGAGAGAGAGAGAGAGAGAGAGAGAGAGAGAGAGAGAGAGAGAGAGAGAGAGAGAGAGAGAGAGAGAGAGAGAGAGAGAGAGAGAGCGAAAGACAAAGACAAAGACTGAGCTACGATTACAGGCAGACAGAATAGGCAACAAAAATAATGAAGGCACTTATTTTTGTCAAGAGAACATCATGATTAACACATTGGGCGCCGGGGGTTGTGCCCATCAAAGTACCCAGTCTGCCACCGTTGAAAGCCTATGGAGATGTTTACCTTCTTTGCAGGGCTATAACTTTTTAAATTTGATTGCTATATTGACATTACTATGGCCCATTCAACATCGATTATCTATCGTTCAGGATGTGGTAATGTTATATTTGTTCATTGATACATTGTTGTGTTAATAGCGTCGAGAATATAAGTATGTTTTTAATCTTTTCTGCTGTAATTCCAAAAACAGCAGTTATAGGCCCTGAAGCATATGATAGATTATCGATTGGCGTTTCTTTCCTATACACGCTATATTCAAAAATTCAAATGTATATGATCGGTATACATTATGCTTCATCATGCGTGAAGGAAAGGGGGGGGGGGTCGTTTATAATTCCTTGATCGTCAGTAACGGCTTTATTTAGTATGGGTTGATATATTGATCAGATGGTTTGCAGTGAAATGAATAAACAATCGGGCTGAAAATAACGTTACTGTCCTCTTACCGTTCGCGGATGAGACTGGAGGAAAAAGATCCCAATTATTTGACGCCGATCTCCTAGGTCCATTTCCGGTTTGTATGGCGCAATAAACGCCGAAATCATATCGATTAAGTTTAGAAAGCGATCCAAATGCACTATGGTGTTTGTCTGGATCCACGTAACAAGATATCACTGCCGGAGGGATTTCCTCGACACACCGATCGGCACTTCCGGTTTTGGCGAGAGTGTAACTCACCCGACCATCCACCAGGCAGCGGTATTGAGGCGTTGCAATCTCATACAGGGTCCCGCTGCAGTCCGGAGGTTGGCTGGATGAATTATGAATGCCATGTCAAAAAAATGAAATATTGATCCCAAAAACTGCGTAAGTCGTTCTTGCCGCTCAACGCATGGCGGGCAAAAACGGCGTAACTCGTTCTTGGCGACCAATGTGTTAACAGACGTCCTTTTATTCCTAAGTCCTTTAGGCGGAGAGGAGAGAGAAGTAAATATGCAAATTTTGGAAGACGAGGCTTGTTGCTCAACTGTAGAACACTGGAAAAGCAGATTATAAAATGAACAGAAGCGCTAACGGGAAGAAAAGTGACAGTTCCACTCTCCTTGAGTCTGTTTGAAAGAGATGAGAAACCTCTAGCTCAACCGTAGTTGAATCAGCTTGATTGTAATGTTATTCCTGACCAATACGACCTAATCCAACGTCCATAGAACTGGTTGTTCTAGACTTTATATTCCAAATTCTTTGCAAATCTATCAGTAGTTCAGCTTTCCTTGTACAACACAATGGGGAATGAAGCTACAAGCTAACATGGTAGCGTGCAGCTAGCCTTACTGCCAAGACCATGCGATGGGATGGAAGTAAAATTGCTGCAAAGCCGCTCTGGTGTTATACTGGGAGACGCAAGGCTGCATCTTTTCAACATCAATTCACACAACACAGAAATTATTGTTTAAAAATATTAGTTTCAGCCAATTTGCAAGGCTAGACAATACTAGCTACGCACCCAGTAGCTTCACTATCGCTCTCTAGGCCGTGTTCCTCCCAGACAATTGTACCAGCAGCACTGCACGATTATGGCCACCGCCAAAACTTTACCTAGACCTAGGCCTACATGCCACTCCCCACCAGTCGTGCTTTTTCAGGGCCTCCCCCCGACACAGACACACAGGCGAGATGGTACAACCAGTTTATTGAAGAGGTAGCAAGATGTTACAAGCCAGGAGCAGATGGAACGTTGTCATGACAGAATAAGCTCGTCCTCTCTCTCTCTCTCTCATGTGTGTGTACACGTGCGCATGTGCGACCCATGCTCTAGAGTCTAGACCAGGGGTAGGCAACCCAAGGCACGCGTGCCTGCATAGGCATGCAGGGGCATTTTCATTGGCACAGGGGGCAGCATTAAAAAAAATATATATATATATTATAATTTTTTTATTTATTTTTTTGCTTTGAAATATTATAGTGAAATATTTTGCACTGTTGTCGCATTTATCTTGTTGAAATCCTCCCACAGGTTCTTTTTTGTAAGTCGACTGTTTTGCACACCCCTATGACAGCTATACAGCTGTTCCCATGGTGCTCAGCTGTCAGCAGTCAGCTGGCCTCCCGCACCCGCACGCAGTTCCCAGGTAATCACACAGTGCTGCGGTTGCATTCTGTATGTGCCGTCTTTCATGATGGCAACCCCGCTAAGAAAGTTAAAGCAAAGGAAATTCGGGCATTCCAGCCCTCGTGGACAGACGACTACGGGTTTGTGTGTCAGAAGGACCGTGCTGTGTGTACTTTATGTTTAGAAAATGTAGTTTGCAGAACGTCAGGTGTGAAACGCGATTTTGAGACGAAGCATCAAAAAAATTTCAAAGATCAGGCGGATAAGGCAGAATCGATTAAACGTGCCGTGGCCAGGTATGGAAAGCAAGCCAGCACCCTCAAAGTGTTCACGACTGCTAAAAACCACGCAACTGAAGCAAGCTATCGCATTGCTCATTGCATTGCGAAATGTGGAAAGCCATTCACTGATGGCGAGTATATCAAGGAGGCTTTACTCTGTAGCTCAGATGTTTTGTTTGAAGGCTTGCCAAACAAAGAGACAATCAAATCAAGGATAAAAGATATCCCCATGTCAGCTTGAAGTGTCGAGCGCGGCATCAACGAAATGTCAGAAAATATCAGAGAACAGCAAACAGCTGGATTAAAAGATGCTCCGGTGTGCAGCTTAAAGTGACCAACTACAGCCCCCAGATAACGGAGCAGTAAAGCAAAACTGTTTGTCTGCATTGCACCCCAGCCCCAACTCAGATTTAGGGTTGATACAACCATCATAATAATATTGTTAATAATAACAATAACAATAATGATGTAATAATGTAAAAATTATCATAAAAAATACCTGATTATGAGAAAAAAGAATTACGATGCATGGAATATTGTTGATAAGGCACACTAGTTACAACTATATTTCAAACTGGCACTTCATGTCAAAAAGGTTGCTGACCCCTGGTCTAGACCAACATTTCTCCTGTATTTTAACCTTTGAGTACCTGTGCTTAATTGATAAGTGACTTGAGTTGTAAGTTACATACAGTATCTGTCCTTTGTCTGAGAGAGAGAATAAGAGAGAACGTAAGAGAGAGAGAGAGAGTAAGAGAGAGAGAGATATAGAGAGAGAGAGCCTTTGATCAGCAGGGCCATTAGCTTCAATAGTGGAGGAAGACTTCCTTCCTTCCTTCCTTCCTGTAGAAAATGCTTCCGATTGACTCGGTTACTTTCAATATTCTCTCCTGGAACCAGCACCAGCACTGTTAAACATCAAACGCTGCAGAACACACACACACACACACACACACACAACACACACACACACACACACACACACACACACACACACACACACACACACACACACACACACACACACACACACACACACACACACACACACACACACACACACACACACACACACACACACACACACACACACACACACACACACACACACACACACACACCACACACACACAAATGTATGAATGGACTCTTACTCAGACATACATTACACACATATACTGTGCAAACAGGGCTTGATGTTCTCGCTAGCCACCAGTAAAAAGCTGCTACATTTATATAGTATATACTAAATAGCCTAATTATGATGAGTTTGGCTGAAATCCAACCCTGAATCTAAGTGTAATGAAAAACGTAGCTTCATGCCTCACACACACACACACACACACACACACACACACACACACACACACACACACACACACACACACACACACACACACACACACACACACACACACACACACACACACACACACACACACACACACACACACACACACACACACACACACACACACACACACACACACACACACACACACACATGCACACGCACACACACACTACAAACCCTGTTACCACTGTGTGGCTGAAAAGTATCCATTGCTTTGTGTAAGCTGATCATTCAGTGTGTGTACCTATGTGTGTGTGCGACGTGTGGTGTTGTCCTGCATACATCTGTCATGTTTAGCCAATTGTTCTAATGGCCCGTCAGAGACATGAGATACTCTCTCCAAGAACTACACACACAGACAGTGACACATGAGCATATACACACACACACACACACACACACACACACACACACACACACACACACGAACACACACACAGACACACCCCATTTCTTTATATAACATGCATAGCAGAGTGTCCCTGGGAAAACACATCAGAAAGGCTTCCCTCATCTTTCATTGTTGGAATAAATGAATGAATGGGCAGCGCTATCTTTCACAGAATGAGAGAGAGAGAGAGAGAGAGAGAGAGAGAGAGATCCACTCCACTACTCTAGTTCTATCCTTCCTTCTCTCCCCCCCTCTCTCTACTCCACTCTAGATCAATTCCCCCTTTCTCTCTCTCTCCTTAATTCAGTCTCAACATCTCAAAATTACATTACAGAGCCACCAGGACCATGGAAATTGAGAGAATATATATTTATAATAAATAATCTAATCTCAATTTTCACTACCCCCAATCACCACCCACCAAAACACACACCACGTAGCAGAGTACAATTCTCTCTCTCTCTCTCTCTCTCTCTCTCTCTCTCTCTCTCTCTCTCTCTCTCTCTCTCTCTCTCTCTCTCTCTCTCTCTCTCTCTCTCTCTCTCTCTCTCTCTCTCTCTCTCTCTCTCTCTCTCTCTCTCTCTCTCTCTCCTTCCAGTAAATTATATCTAATGACTACAGGACTGCAGTCTGTGCTGTATCACAAGTGGGACAGTGAGTCAGCACACTGATCCCATCTCTCCTCTCCACGCACACAAACACACACACATTTTAGCATACGATGCAGACAAACATTCACATTCACCACACAAACAAATCCCCCCTCCTCTCCTCTCCCTCCATCACACACATACATACGTGCGGGTAAGGCTGCGTCGTGACTGGAGGCGACATGTTCTTCTTAATATGCACAGACGGCTGTCTGAGTATCACACACAAACACATGCGCACACGCACGCACGCACGCACGCACGCACGCACGCACGCACGCACGCACGCACGCACGCACGCACGCACGCACGCACGCACACACACACACACACACACACACACACACACACACACACACACACACACACACACACACACACACACACACACACACACACACACACACACACACACACACACACACACACACACACACACACACACACACACACACACACACACACACACACACACACACACACACACACACACACACACACACACACACACACACACACACACACACACACCGGCAGATTGATCGTTGTAGGGTTCAGATATTACAGAGGTTCAATATGCTTTTATAATATCTATGGCTACCAAAAGCATCTTCTCCGCCACACTGTCTGCTTACCGATTACAATAGAGATAGAACTACAGATTGCTAGCTGTTGGGCCGTTGTCATTGACAGGCCTGCAAACCTCAGGCTTCTAACACCAAGTTTATGAACATGCCAGAGGCTACCAAATATCAAAATCATTATCCTACAAGTATAAGCCAGTGCTGGACAGTAACACGCTTCTAGTAACGTGTTACATTAATAATATTACTTTCCCCAGTAACAAGTAGTTTAAAGAATTAGTATTTAAATTTCAGCAATAATGTTACAGTTACCCATATAAAAATGACTTGTTAAAAAATTACAAGAACAATGTACTCACTTTAAGAAAGTGAATATCAGGAAGGCAGCAGGACCGGACGGTATCCCTGACCGCGTCCTAAAGGTCTGTGCCGACCAACTGGCCCCGGTATTCACTGATATATTTAACCTTTCCTTAGAACAGTCATCCCCACCTGTCTGAAGAAGTCCACCATTATCCCTGTACCCAAAAGATCCAAGCCTGCTTGCCTCAACGACTACCGCCCTGTAGCTCTCACCTCCATAGCCATGAAGTGCTTTGAGAAGCTAGTGAAGGGCTACATCTGTTCCTCCCTCCCCCTTAACCTGGACCCCCTGCAATTTGCATACCGCCCCAACAGGTCCACGGAGGACGCCATAGCCCATGTGCTGCACACAGCAGCATCACACCTGGACAAGAGGCAGGGGAACTATGTGAGAATGATATTCATCGACTACAGCTCAGCATTCAACACCATAGTCCCCTCCAAACTCATAGCCAAGCTCAGCGACCTGGGCTTGAACTATGACCTCTGCCAGTGGGTCTTGGACTTGCTGACGGGCAGACCCCAGGTGGTGAGAGCAGGCAACTGCACCTCCTCATCCATCACTCTCAACATAGGGGCCCCCCAGGGCTGTGTCCTGAGTCCCCTCCTCTACTCCCTGTACACACATGCCTGTGTGGCACAGCGGAACAACAACACAATCATCAAATTTGCTGACGACACAGTAGTGGTGGGCCTGATCTCTGCAAACGACGAGAGGGCCTACCTGGAGGAGGTTAAGGTTCTAGCGGGATGGTGTCAAGAGAACAGCCTCTCCCTGAACGTCAGCAAAACAAAGGGGATGATTGTGGACTTTAGGAGGTCGGGGGTCAGGGACTACAGCCCCCTCAGCATCGACGGGGCACCGGTTGAGAGAGTGAACAGTTTTAAGTTCCTCGGAGTCCACATATCCGAGGACTTGACATGGACCACACACATTGACAGTGTTATCAAGAAGGCACGACAATGCCTCTACTTCCTTAGGCGCTTAAGGAAGTGTGGTAAATTCCAACATAGATCTCATGATTAACTAATGTGTAGAAATACTTGGCCCTCAAAACAATAATTCATAGATTGTGTGTGTGTTTACATAGACTGATTGCCATGGTAGGCACACAGGTCGATTTACATATGAAGTGAGTGGTCAAATGATTCTATCTACGACAACCAACCCAAGGGCCATCTGCTATGGCCTGGGACAATGGGCTCTGTAAGATCAAAACAAAGACCAAAAGGGCCTATAAGCCAAACCCCTATTTTCAAATGCCAGCTTAGTAGGCTTGTGATTGGAGCAAATAATGTGATGATGTCATCAACTCCGAGACACTGGGCCTTGGCTATAAGATGGGGGTGATGGGGGGAAAGAGGGACTCTGAAACAACCAACCCACAGGACAGACCTCTCCACCAGCTCACCCATCTCACCCATCTACAGCAGGAGGACAAAGGACTTTTGGAGGGAAAACAGACTGCTTTGTTTTGTCAGCCAAGACAACAAAGACCATCAACAACTTATCAACTATCATTCTTTATACTGTAATATTAGTCTGGTTGTATTCACTCACGGCATAGTGTTTGTGATCGCAACTATAGCATTTTCTTATTGTAATTTGTATACACTCTTAAACTTTGATTAAACAACTGTTATACTATTTTCCTCCTAAATTCCTTCTGCCTGCACTGCTCAGTTTGAACAGAAGTGATTCCCAGAGCTTTTAAGGTATTGAATCACAACGCAGAGTACCAGCAACCCGGTTCTGAAGCAGAGCAGAACCGAAACAGCTTGGGAATCCACTTCATTTTGGTGCCGGACTTCAGTGAATCAGAGCGCTCGTGTTATCACCACAACAAAAGAAATTTTTTCTCTACACGCCGGTCGACGAGGAGAACAACTGATCGATCGATCGTCTTCAAAGTAACTGGAAAGGTTACTGAGAGGTGAGTGTGATAATGTTTGGGTGCTCTATTCGAACCACGGAGGGGGTTGCTAAGAATTTAACCTCATGTAGGCATGATGTAAGGGAAAATTGACTTGAATGTTCTGACTAAAGGATGGCGGCTCTAGGTTCTGTGTGCGTTGTATGTCCTGAAAGCAGGATTTTAAGCACACCGTGCGTCCTATGCCTTAAAGTCACATCGTGCGTAGTACGTTCTAAAGTAGAATTTTAGCACAATAAACGGGACGCCGCACAGCGTGCGTAGTATATTTTAAAGTAAAATTTTTGCACAATAAACGGGGCGCCGCTGCCAGTCGGAACATTCGAGCAAGTAAGGAGTTTAGACGGCGTTAGGCTGTAGCATATACTAGTACTTAATGAAAGGTTTACCGGTCGCGCCGCTGTGCGGCGTTCGAGAGACGGTAATGTGCGTGAATGCTGATTTTGTACTTTTTAATTGTGTTAGGAAGCGTGTATGAATGTATAGTTGGCGAATGTTTATGGTTAGGAGTGATTGGTGAGACGTGTGAGAGTATAGTTATGTTATTATGTAATTTAAGTCACCGGTTGGCCGTGGGGAAGTTTAATGGTAACGCCGGTTTTCCGAGGCCCGTCGAACGCAGCAGCGGTTAGCTGCTGTATTAGCCTCTGAGGCACCGGAGCATACGGCGGGAAAAGTAGACGTAACTCAAATGTATAAGGTCGATCGATAGTGTCTTGAGATTACGGGGATGTGTAAGGCACTTAAAAGTTTTCATATTCGTGGCGGATAAAATAGATATGTAATGTTTAAGGTGGTTGGGATAATCTAGACGGGGACCCGGAAGTCGTTCTAAGCTCGCCGGAAATGACGACAGAGGGGTCAAACTAGTGTTTTGCTATTATGTTTTTATATTTCTATTTAGATCACTACACTGGCGTTTTGAGGGAAATAGGATTCTGTTGTGGGGAATGTGGTGTTATATTTACATTGCAAGGAGACGGCCCGCGCGGCGAAACGGGTCGTTGGGGAACGTTTTTATGGGATCATGGGAGAAGCTAAGCTAATGCTACCTAGCCGCGCTAACGGCTAAAGCGGTCGCCGGTTGTGACGTCATAAGGGTGCGCGGTCTGACGGCCTACGCGCGCGGGGTTGAAGCTAACGAAGCTAATATGCTAAGCTAACTGTGCTAACGTCATGGCATGACGGGGCTCTCGGGATGTCTCGCGAGGGGGCGTCCATCTTAAGCAGGGGCGCCGCGCGTCCATTTTGGTAGGGGCACCGAGCGTCCATCTTGGGAGGGTACCGGGCGTCCATCTTGGTAGGGGCGGCGAGCGTCCATTGTTAAGGGGAAGGTGGAGTTTATTTAGGAATACAGCAGGGGGCAGAAGAGGACAGGATGAATATGTTTGGATTCTGCTCACAGAACGTTTTCATTGTACACTCTCTCTCCCCCTCTCTTCTCTTTCTCCCCCTCTCTCTCTCCCTCTCTCTCTTTCTCTCTCTCTCTCTCTCTCTCTCTCTTTCTTTCTCTCTCCCTCTCTCTCCCTCTCACCTCCCCTCCCTCTCTCTCTTTCTCTTTCACCCCCCCTCTCTTTCTTTCCCTCTCACCTCTCCTCCCTCCCTCTCCCTTTCCGCCTCTCTCCCTCTCCCTCTCGCCTCCCCTCCCTCTCTCTCTCTTTCTCTTTCACCCCCCCCCTCTCTTTCTTTCCTTCTCTCACCCTCCTCCCTCCCTCTCCCTTTCACCTCCCCCCTCTCCTCCCTCTCCCTTTCCGCCTCTCTCCCTCTCGCCTCCTCTCTCTCTCTTTCTCTTTCACCCCCCCCCTCTCTTTCTTTCCTTCTCTCACCCTCCTCCCTCCCTCTCCCTTTCACCTCCCCCCTCTCTCCCTCTCCCTCTCACTTCCCCTCCTCTCCCTCTTTCTCTTTCACCCCCCCCTCTCTTTCTTTCCTTCTCTCACCCTCCTCTCTCCCTCTCCCTTTCACCTCTCTCCCTCTCCCTCTCACCTCCCCCCCTTTTTCCCTCTCCCTCCCTCTCTCTCTCTCTCTCTCTCTTACCCCCCCCTCTCGCTCACTCCCCTCATTTCCACACCGCCTCTCTTCCATATATTTCCCCCCCTCGGCCCCCCCGAAACGCTTTCTCTTTCTCTCCTAGTTTAGGGCCTGTATATAGATGTTTTTTTTATGGGTTTCAAACGCAGGTGTAGTGCTAGGTATATTGTTTATTGCTGTTTACTGTAGGGTTTCAAAGGCGGTAGGTTGAGTTTGGGACTTATTATGCGTATGTTGTTGTTCCATATTCAGTTTTATTGTTATTTTTAGGGAATTTCTAGTGCTGGCAGTGGTGTTGGCTGGCGTTGGCGCTGCGCTTTGTTCGACAAAGCGCTCGTACTTCTTTCCTTACATTTGGACGGGCTCTGTGTCAGTTCATGTTGGTGGGCCGTAAGTCGGAGCATAATTGCTCTACTCGGCTGCGCCTGCGATGGGGGTGTGGGTAGACAGTTCGTCGTGGCTCACTGTCTGCCTCCACGCTTTGTGCGCTGTGTGCGACTCGTCGGTGCTCGTTGTCACACTGCGCACATTTGTCATTTTACCAGGGGTACGGGGACTGCTAAACGTCGTGGCGGGGGTGGGCTCGCTGTCTGCCACCGCGCATTAACGGGGGTGCGCTATGCGTGCACTCGTCAAAGGCTCGCTGCCACACTACGCGCGTCGATTATATTGTGTGTGGATGTTTGGGTGACTGGTTACGGTGGTATCAGGGGTGCTGTATGTGTGTGGCAGTGGTTGTGAGTGGAATGATCTTTGAATATCCTTGAGTAGGGGGCCCGGGGTTTCGCATTCCAGGTTCGAAACTGGGGGTGATGCCGTGGGCCACAGGACGAGTTGGCCAGTGGAATGTCATTGGTCGGCAGGATTTTCAATGTGGGGATGGTGTCGCCGCCTGTGGTTATGAACGGGTTGTGTGACACTGTTCTAAATGCACGGGGACTTCAGTGACATAAGGCACTGAAAATTGATTTCTGTTCCTGTGAGAAGCGCGTTATTTTAACACCTAAAGGGTTAGGTGTTACGGGGGAAGTATAGTAACTGTGTGAGAGATTATGAATGGAAAATATGTATGTTACTGATATGTATAATGTAATATGAGCGAAATACATACTAGGCTTTCACGGACAGAAATAAATATAGTTACACATACACATAGTCATTTGCAAAGAACGATTAGAGTAAAAGTGAGATTATTCACCTAAATTACCATGTCCGATACAGATGTTTAGAAATGATAGGCTGTAAATAACGAATTTCTGATTGACCAACAGAAGGAAACAGCTGAGGAAAAATAGGTTCCCCGGAGTGGTATTAAGGAGGATCTTGACAACAGGATTGAGAGTCTGAGTTTCCAATGGAGACAACTGGAAAAAGATTAAGGCTGTGTCATTGATAAATCAAAAACGAAAATTGCACAAATGCTCTCATGAGATCTTAGTATAGGAGATGCCCGACATTCCATGCTTAAAGACAAATGATGGATTGTGAATGGGAAATGTCACTGATATTAAGTGTATTTTTTGCTTCTCTCTTCACAGCTGCTCCAGGACGGATGGCCAGCGCTGACAATTCCGAACCCCAACAGGGAAATCAAAGAGACTGTTGACAGTCAGGGGGTATAGTATCACAAGACCGAGATTATCAATTCCTGTTTACACCAATATAGAAGTGTGAGTGAAATTAACTCAAGTTTGGTAAAAATAGTTTGAATACAGAGAAACTTGCTTTCCAAACGGTGACGTTACGAGTGGTTGAAGAAAAGTGAGAATGGAAAATACACAGATAGGAGCAACCGGAGGGTTAGATGCACTGACCATAGGAAGGGTAGACAATCTGTCTATTTCAACGACTGGAGATGTCACAATAAAAGTGACGAAAAGATGGCCAAAGATATTCAGGCCATTACAGAACCTTGTAGTTAAAGGAGGCCGGTATAGAATGCGTACCCAAATCAAGATAATGCCGACAACCTCTGCAGACATTACATTGACCGAATTGGACGTTAACTTGATTGACTGGAATTTGATCGACTCCCCTCTAGTGTCCAGTGAGACGGAGGGACTGGAAATAATGTCTTTTACTCCGCCACAGGGAGTCGTTGCAGCAAGCGACCCAGAGACAGCTGTATTACCCGAGTCAATCCACGCTGAAGTGTCCGTTGCAGATGACTGCCAGTTACAGACGTGCCTCCCTCTCGAAGAACAGCTAGCCGAGGCTAGACGGGTAGTGGACTATCTCCAAGGCCTACTCCAGTCCACACAGCCCGGAGGGGAGACAGGTTCCAATCGCCTCTCTCCCTCTCCCTCTGGAGAACCAGATGGCCAGAGACGGGCCCAGTTGGGGCCACAAGGGGGTCCCGTGCCGGAACAACAACAAACCCCAATAAGACCACCCACGAGGTGGCAACCACGAGGAAAAGGTGTAGGCAGAGGCAGGAATCCGATTGGCTACCGTGTGCGGCAGGTGCATTGTTGGACGTGTGGGACCCTCGGACACATTTCTCGGGACTGTGCAGAGCGGGACCATCTATCCACAACAGGGCGTGTTTGTACAGAAACAGGTGGCGGGCCCCTCCCATCCACGGGCCCCTCTCAAGGAACTGTGACTGGACCAAATAGGTACGTGGCTTTCTCCTCCGAACAGGCTCCAGGGAACCATGGCGATGATGGCATACCACCAGGACATGTTCTGGGCCCGATGACCCCAGGGTCATCCGGTCACAGGCAACTGACCCACCGGGTCTCACAACCCGGGGGAGACCGCCAGAGTTGTTGGATCTGTGGAGTGAACGGTCATTTTCAAAGGTCATGTCTGCAGAGGCCACCGGCAGAATAAAAATATATGCAACTGACTAGGGTAGAGGTGGGATATATTGAATGATAAAATATGCTCCTAATTAGATTAGAATAAAAAATAAAAATAGATAGAGGTGTTAGGTGATTAGATTATGAATGAAAGTTACTAAAAACGGATGTATGGGTGACTGACAAATGCATGAACTAATCAGACTAACAAGAGGATCAAATTATGTTAAACAGTTAATCAATATTAGACAGTGTGATGATGTGACACTGCGGCAGCTAGTGATCAGTAAATTATCCATGCTTGGTCAACATTCAGATTGATCAAAGGGTGGACTGCATGATTAAGAAATTAAAAAGACTCATAGTTGTTTCTAGTATTTTATAGTATTGATAGAAGCGTATTAACAGTTATGAGCAATAGGATAGGTGTTTATTTACTTTTATTTTTACTTCTCTTTTCTAGTGTGTTACGAGCAATTCCTGACTTTGGCCGGGAGCGTACATTTTGTTTATTCATTTGATTTCCCTTTTTTGTTTCTTGGTTAAGAATGAGCTCAGAAGAAAAAGAAAAAAAAAATGAGCTCACAAGTTTGGTTTATTTTTTCATTTATTGGTTTGGCAGCGTTTTCTTTGTGTTTTGTTTTCTGTTTTCTTTCTTTCTGTGTGTTTTTTTCTTAGGGTACCTGGCAAGCTGGGAGTGATCTCGACACATCAGGACGGGGTAGTATATGTCTGTAAAATGGACTGGGAACAAAGTGAAGGAACATGAGCTAGTTATGGATTTTTGTTCTCCGCCCATTGAATACCCAGTTTTAGGGGCTGGGGGTGTGTCGTGGTTGGTGATAGTGTTGGGAAGCATGATTCTCTGTACATTAATGAAGCTCAATAGATTTGGTCGCTATTGGCCAAATTAGTCTTGTGTAGGGTGTGAACATGTGCAATTGATAATTGGCTTGTGATGTGGAAGATGTGTGTTTAAGGCGGACTGTGATTTGTTGCCATACACACAGGTTACTGGGAGAATGGATGTGTCAGTGCTGACCGTCCGGTCCGGGGTGCAGCTGTCCAAATCCAGAGGAAGACGGTAACGATGTTTGAATGTGTATTCCACATCGAGAGGTGGAGGAGTATACTGTTTTGACAGCATAATATAATGAGAGCCATGTGAATTTTTCAGAATTTTGAAAATTAATGATCTAAAAACCATGAAATATATAGATAAATGATTTGGAAAAGAAAGTTGTCAAAGCTCAGACCAGTAAAGAGAGTCTGAGGGAGGAAAATTATGGAAATTATGGATTCTCAATCAATTGTTGTGGTAGAAGTGATCCCCACTGTGCCCCGAAGCGATATATATTCACTGCAGGATACGGATGGGACAGGACACTGGCTAGTGTCTACCCAGCGGTTCCATGGGGAGCCACAACACTGCAGAGAACCAGGAGACGCCTACCTCTCGGGCCGGGAGAGTCTTGGCCAACGCAGTGACCGAGTCTTGAGGCTTCAGAGGGAAACGACAGACAACTAACGAGGAGACAGGCGGCTAGGCCTCAGCAACAACTCCGGCTGTCAACAGAAGCAAGGCCTCAACCATTGACCAGGGGGTCAACCAGTGAAAGGGTCGAGCAGCCAGCAACGACCTCCCCACCGCTGTGACAGCAATAGAAGATACAGCAGGGGGCTCTACCCCCTAATAGAGGTCAACACGAGTCAAGATGTTCTTGACAGAAGATGGAGTGTGATGGGAAAGGTAATTTGCTTTCTAAATTCCACCTCCAAAAATGGGAGCAGTTGCACCCAGCAGTCGTGATACTGCACCAGCTCTGAGCAATAAAGAGGAGGCAGGGTCAAATCTAGAAAACATGGACCCCCCTCCTCAAATGCTCCAAGTCAGAATTTGACAACTCACAGTTGAAACCAATGGGAATTGATCTTGGTACGAGAACAAGTTGTTAAAGACTTTGTGCACATGATATATTTTATCCTAATATGATTTAAAATGTCTTAAGTGTTATCTAGATAGTAGTGTGTAGAGATTGATATCTATGTTTGACATATTAAGGATAGGTAAACTATCCAAGTGGGGAACTGTGGTAAATTCCAACATAGATCTCATGATTAACTAATGTGTAGAAATACTTGGCCCTCAAAACAATAATTCATAGATTGTGTGTGTGTTTACATAGACTGATTGCCATGGTAGGCACACAGGTCGATTTACATATGAAGTGAGTGGTCAAATGATTCTATCTACGACAACCAACCCAAGGGCCATCTGCTATGGCCTGGGACAATGGGCTCTGTAAGATCAAAACAAAGACCAAAAGGTCACATAAACATGTTATCTCGCTGGAGTTTCCTGTGACACACACACACACAGACACACACACACACACACACACACACACACATAGTCACACACACACATACACATTCACACACACACAGTCACACACACACATACACACACACTCACACACACACATTTTCACATACACACACACACACAGAGAAGATCATTATTGAAATCCTTAATTTGAGCTACAAACAAGCAAACTAAGTTAAAATAGAAGTAAGTTAAAATCATACTTAAAGTAGGTAATTAGTTAATGTGCCTGTTCTGTTTTCATTTAGGTTCAATATGATTAATTGATTGTTCTATATGGTATTGATTTGTATTCTATTAAGCTTGTTCTATATGGTATTGATTTGTATTCTATTAAGCTAACAGAATGATTAGACCTGTTCTGAAAGTCAGCAGACTTAGTGATAAAGAAATATATCTGGGTTTATGTAATCAATATATCTTGAGGTTCATCAAAGTATTAACAAGTCAAGTAATGTGTTTAAGTAAAAAATATAGGGAAAATATTCTCTGGGTAAATGTGAAGAGGGTTTGGCCTATAAGCCAAACCCCTATTTTCAAATGCCAGCTTAGTAGGCTTGTGATTGGAGCAAATAATGTGATGATGTCATCAACTCCGAGACACTGGGCCTTGGCTATAAGATGGGGGTGATGGGGGGAAAGAGGGACTCTGAAACAACCAACCCACAGGACAGACCTCTCCACCAGCTCACCCATCTCACCCATCTACAGCAGGAGGACAAAGGACTTTTGGAGGGAAAACAGACTGCTTTGTTTTGTCAGCCAAGACAACAAAGACCATCAACAACTTATCAACTATCATTCTTTATACTGTAATATTAGTCTGGTTGTATTCACTCACGGCATAGTGTTTGTGATCGCAACTATAGCATTTTCTTATTGTAATTTGTATACACTCTTAAACTTTGATTAAACAACTGTTATACTATTTTCCTCCTAAATTCCTTCTGCCTGCACTGCTCAGTTTGAACAGAAGTGATTCCCAGAGCTTTTAAGGTATTGAATCACAACGCAGAGTACCAGCAACCCGGTTCTGAAGCAGAGCAGAACCGAAACAGCTTGGGAATCCACTTCAGAAGTTCAACGTGAGTCAGAAGATCCTCAAGAACTTCTACTCATGCACAATAGAGAGCATCCTGACTGGCAATATCACCTCCTGGTTTGGGAATAGCACTGCACAAGACCGCAGCAGACTACAGAGAGTGGCCCGTTCAGCCAAACGCACAATTGGAGGTGGGCTTCCCACTCTCCAAGACATTTACAACAAGCGGTGCATGGGCAAGGCTAAGAGAATAATCAAAGACTCCAGCCACCCAAACAACTGCCTCTTTGAACTGCTGCGGTCAGGCAAGCGATACCGGAGTCTCATGGCAAGTACAGAGAGACTCAGAAGGAGCTTCTATCCGCAGGCCATCAGGATGCTCAATGAACAATGAACAATAAGCTCAATGAACAATGAACAATAAGCAAACCAGCAACACACTGTAGCACCCACTTTACCACTTTAGACACACTTTACACTTTATATTTATATTTATATTATTGGTAAGGAAATTGCACATCGTTCTCATTCCTTATTGCACCTCACCACTACAAGGTGGCACCACAAGCTAAGCTATACCTCACCATTATCGTACCAGCTGTACATACTGTATATAGATACACTGAACAATTTTGTTGTTTACACTTGTTTACGTACTTGACTTCTTGACTTTCTATTTTATACTTATTATATTTGTTTTATACTATCTTGTTATTATCTAGCACACTCTCAGGAGCAACACAGAAAGAAACATTTCATGCAAAGTATTCTGTATTCTGTATGACAACTAATAAGGAAACTTGAACTTGAAACTTAATCTGCAGAAATTCCACTCAAGGGAATTAGGTTCACATAGTACAAAAATCCAATGTCAAAACTGGGGACTCCCGCACTCTAAAAGGATGAAACAGGGGAGGTGCATTATCTTCACATGTATTTCATGGAGGCAGGTAGAATCCTCGACCAACTTCTCCTACTTTCCACATACAACCTCACATCTTTTGAAACACCTGCTCTCAACAGCACAACAACGAGTGTCCTTCCTCAGTTTGAGCCAGTTGTGGTTTTGATCAAGCTTGTAGTACAGTAGTTATGATGCTGCAGTGGGGAAAAGCTACTGGTTTCCAGTTACCGTACTTTATTATTTTGCTCCCATATCCCCAATTTAGTCATTATGCCAATTCCCTTCATGGTCATTGCGCTGCCCTACTTTGGTCTGGGGAGGATGTAGACTAACACATGCCTATTCCCGGTACATGTGAAGTTGCCAGCCGCTTCTTTTCACCTGGCAGCGAGGAGTTTCACTGGGTGACCATAACGCTATCACGCTATCTCGCCAAGATCCCCTCCCTGCTGAACAGGGAGCCTCAGGCTTAGACCTCTACACCTGCTTAGACCTCTACACTACCCAGACACCCCCAGTTACCCCCAGCGCTGGAAAGTAGGGAAGTCACAGTGAGGACATGTTCCCACTGGTTAATAAACTCATGACTCATGTGTTACAGGTGACACTGGATATTTCACAAGATGACCCTCAGTATCTGTGGAGTGCTTACTTTGATCTTTAACGTTATGCGGCTACATTGATCCAGATACATTGTGTCTGTCCGCCTACTGTATGTCCGTTATTCATTAATTAAATAATGAGGAGTATCCATTTGTTGGACAGATAGAGTTGACGTTAGGTTCTAATAAAAAAAATAAGCCAACGGACAGTAATACCTTCCGTAAATGTTCTATCTGTTCATTGATGGATCAATGTAGCTGTAGCCTTAGATCTTCCCCTTATTTTGAACAACACGAATGCTCACACTGTCCCTCTTATACTTATTAAGTGCATCGCACAAACGCACCAGTTATGGATGGCTGTGTGTCTGTCCATGGTCTGTCCTCTCCAGTCGAGCCTTTGCTGCTGAGGGCCCCATTTCGGCAGCCTCACTCTTGTGGTGCGCTTGAAGGTGCGTGTATAGATTAGAATTGTTGCCTCCAGATGCTGCATCATACAAAGTTTACAGATTGCCTGATCAACGTTAGCAGGTTCCCTATTAGCATTGGGTTTAAATCCAAAATATTGCCACATCCTCCGCCGCCGATGTGTAACGTGTCACGTCATCTAGAGCCTTCTTTCTCTTTGTCTTGTGAAGTGAAATCTACTCCGCTACTCTGTGATGCGACCCTGCTGTGCACAGACTTTCAGTGTATAATGTTGTCTTAAACTGGTAATGGTAACCACTAATGAGGTGTTCAAAAAACTGAGCGCCCTCCGATCTAACAAGGCCACTGGCCATGACAATAAGTATCCCCTCCAAATTCCTCAGAGACTCGACACGTCCGCAAATATTTCAAAATTGCGAGAGTGACCCCCCCTGCACAAAAAAGGCATCAAATTAGACTCAGGTAACTACCGCCCTGTTTCTATTCTTACCTCCATCTCGAAAGTGATGGAAAATATTTTCTACGAACCGGTCGAAAAGTACCTTCAGAACATCCCACTCCACTGACACATGCCTTCTCTATTTGAACGACCACATCAAACACGAGGTGGACGCGGGCAAATACTGCGGCATGGTCCTGCTGGACCTACAA
>NW_028173626.1:109221-120310 GCF_963971535.1 Notolepis coatsorum | reverse complement strand
ACCTACAAAAGGCTTTTGACACAGTCAATCACTCCATTCTGATCGATAAGCTAAAAGCAATAAGTCATGCATCCTAAAAATGATCAAGGATAGCACAAAAAGGTCACAGACTTATTTCCATTGTGGTCCTTGGTCTCAGCAGCACATGGTATTTACATAAACATGTATTACACATATTATTATCAGCCAACAGTATATTGCTCAAAATATAATTAAAAAGTAAAATACAACATTTATTAATCAAATATGTACAAGATTTTCTGATAGTTGTTCAGTGAGCTGGATGCAATCCTACCTGGAGGGGAGAGAACAGATGGTGGAGGTGAATGGTATACTGCCCCCCCCCCCTCCCAGTGAGCTGTGGTGTTCCACAAGGAAGCATATTAGGACCTTTATTGTTCCTAATTCAAGCAAATGACATGTCATCAGCTTGTGACTGCAACTTGTTCCTGTTCGCGGATGACTCGGCCCTGCTGGTCTCTGACAGGGACAGGTTGCAGGTTGCAAAAGCCCTCAGCTCTGAACTCGGTAGAATCTGCACCTGGCTCGCTGATAACAACCATTACACCTGGGTAAAACGGAATCCATTCTCTTCGGATCAAATAACAAACTTAGCAAGGCCAACAGCTTCACTGTTACAGTGGGTGACAATATTGTTACAAGGAAAGATGAAATTACATACCTGGGTTCCATCCTAGAGGAAAATCTTTCCTGTGACAAAATGGCAACCAATGCAATCAAAAAAGTCAACCAACGAACAAGATTTTTGTACGGGATCTCCTCTCTGGTAAATAAGAATACCTTGAAAACTCTAACAGGAGAACTCATTCAAGGTTTATACGACTATGCTTGCACCTCATGGTACCAAAGCACCTCAAAGGCCCTAAAAACAAGATTACAAACATCACAAAACAAACTGGTCAGACTACTGCTTCGCGTTACTCCTAGAACCCACCTCACCCCTGCCCACTTTGACAACCTAGGATGGCTTAGAGTAGACGACAGAGTACAGCAACTTGCAATGGGCCTGGTCTACAAGATACACTACACCACAAAGATACCCATGTACCCATGTACTTCCTAAAGGTCAGTGAATACCACGACCACAACACCAGAGGGAGCTCCACAAATCACGTTCAACCCAGATTCGGCTCAAACAAGGGACTAAACATGTTTAGCAATTATGCCACAATTATGTGGAATGCCCTACCCACAGCCGAAAGGAATGTGAATCCCTACCCTCCTTCAAAACCGCTCTCAAAGAGCACCTACGGGTGGCTGCAATTAGAAACTGGCCCAGTAAATGTCGAAATTCTTCAGAATTTCGTCCCCTTCTGATATATATATTTTTTTACGATGTTCTCTCTTTCTTACACAGTACCATATTATATTTGTATGTCTTGTATGTCATAAATGTCTTGATGAATTGAGAATGGACCCTTATGTAAACAAGACGAAAGTATTTTTCTGGTCTTCATCCTCTTAGCAGTTGTTTGTATTGAGCTGTACTGTATTGTACCCATTCTGCAATCTGTTAATAAAGTTTTCAATCAATCAATCAATCAGTCTAAGTATTGATAAGTATCGAACACTTAGGGTTTGTGTGGCTTTTTCCGACGCAAAGCCGGTGCATATAGCTCTGAAACTCAGTTTGCTATCCACAGAGGACGCGCAATGGGTGAAATGAGGTGGTAACTGCGTTCCGTCAGCATTGTGGTGCAATTATTGCGTATTTAAATGAGGTAATATGGGCGGAACATGTTCCCTTTCTGTTGTGTCTGTGAGCGCAGTAGTGCCGCCCACAAAGCACTGAAAGCAGGGGTTTCTCTGGGTAACATCACACGCAACACGGTACCATAGTATTCGGTGCAACGAGCCAGTCAATTTAACTACATGCTTATTTTACACAAATGTTTCTGTGCGCGACAGATTTCAGATGTGCGTTGTGCGCGGGAGTGTTTTGCCAGTATTATGGCGTTTATACAGTTTGTTTAAACAAGTGAACGTCCTCCGAGCTCTCTCTCTCTGCCTCTCTCAGCGCTGTCAGATGCAGACTGCTCCGTGAGCCAACTGCGCTGGAGCAGATCAGGGAAAAACTCCACACATAATGGGCGTGTCTGCGCTGGTATCTCATCCGCGCAATGTCATAAAGAGCGTTGACGGAAATTATGCAATTTACATCACGCATACCAACGCGCACCCGCGGACGCGGAAAGTATAAATGGGCATTTAGTGGATAGCTCGCAAAGACGGAGCAGATACCGTGCACAAACCCCGCGCAGTTAAGGGTGCAATTAACACTGCGCAATACATTCTTAGTGGATCCCGCCCTTAGTATTTAAAAAAAAATAAAAAATTGATGAACATGGGCACTGATATGCAAAAATTAAGTAAATGGGCAAATAATGTACTCAGTGTATGCCTGAACCCCAAGTAACACTGGAAGGTATACCACATATGAAAACATACTGTACCATCATGGATCCATACAAAAGTATGGTACTATACAGTCAGTGATCTACAGTAGCTCAGTGTGGTTCTGTGCTTGTGGAGGCTCGTGCACTGATTTGAAAGCTCTGTGAGGTGTGCTATTTGGTTACCCTGACACGATCATTCAGTCGCACGGGTGAAGTTGACTATGTTGTCACAGATTAAGGTAAGAGGAAGCAATTGATAATTCTACGGGGTTAATATTTTATAAATGACTAACGATACTAACAGTAAATATGTAACATTCTTTTTGTAACACACCCAACACTGATTATAGCCAAGGATCGGTGCAGCCACACACGGACAAAAGTAAATTCACTCTCATTTCAAGTACCGTATTGGTCCACATTGAATCGAATATTGAATAAAACAAGATAGGAAACATCTTTTATATGAAGCTGTGTAGTTTACAAAAGATGAAATGCAAGTTATTTAAACTAAATTAAAATCACGCTAAACTGGTAGGCATTTTTTGCTGCGACCAGCAGCTCTATAGCTCTGGTCAGCAGCTCTGTCGGTTTAGAATAAGAGGGTGAACAAGAACAAGGCCTTCTTATAGGGATGCCCCGATCGATCGGCCAGCGATCGGTATCGGCCAATATTCAGTATAAATATGAGATCGGTGATCGGTGATAATGCTTTATTTTCGCAGATCGTCAAAACCGATCGAAAAACATGATCCAATTCTTAGTGGAGATCTCACTGCTGACTTCTCTCTCAGACACACAGCTGCCTGCAGTATACGGCCCCTCCTCCTCCCCAGCCCCTCCTGCACTCGTGTAAACAAGAGGCTTCTATGCCTCGCAGTCTGCTATAGTCTGGTGCATGCAACGTGAGCTAAAGTTGGCTACCTACCAAGCTAACGTTACTGTTTAAACTAAATGACCCAGTGACTACATGAGGCATTGTCTAACGTTATCTAGCTGGCTAGCTACTGATAGCTGCTGATATCAACAAATGCTCCAGCAATAGTCGAGTGCATGATAAGTTACCTCCGTTGACTCGGTAGCTCACGTTAGCTCACGTTAGCTCTAAACTAAATAGTTCACTGAGGCGTTGTCTTAACGTTATCTAGCCGGCTAGCAGTAGCTACAGATAGCGCCTGATATCAATATATATATATATATATATATTTTTTTATACCAAAAACGATCGATATCGGATCGGTATCGGCCAATATGGCTCAAGACGATCGGTGATCAGTATTGGTGGCAAAAAACGTGATCGGGGCATCCCTGTACATTTCTCTCTCTGATAAGGCAGGGGATTTTGAGTTTCAAAGCGGCAGTTAAAATCGTTAGCCAAAAATTACTTAGCATTGCTGATCAGGTCATTTAGGGTTAGTAATTTGACTTGAAAAAAGTTTGAACATTAACAAACCATAAAGTCCTTTGGTGAAACAAAATGTTACCATTAACCCCACATACAGTAGCAAGGACAGAATTACTGGTAAACGAGAAAGGAAAACACTGTTAATTTTCACCAAAGGCGGGGGGGGGGGGGGGGGGGGGGAAGAAGCCAGCGCTTGTCGTTTGAGCACGTCTTTGAGCACCTGGAAAAGCGCTATATAAAATAGATGTATTATTATTATTATTGTCAAAACGACTAAAATATATGAGAGGTCTATTAATTGATTGATTGAAAATTTTATTAACAGATTGCAGAATGGGTACAATACAGTACAGCTCAATACACACAATTGTTAAGGGGATGCAGACCAGAGAAAGACTTTCATCTTGTTTACATCAGGGTCCCCTATTTTCAATTCATCATAATATATATGACATATACGACATACAGATAGACAGTACTGCTACATCTATACATTTATGACATACCAGATTTACAAATACAGTACTGTTTGTGATACAAAAAGAGTCTAAAAAAGAGAGTATATACATTTGACGTAGAAACTGTACATTGGAGGTGGTTGGGTAGGTGGGGTGGGGGGGGGGTTGGGTAGGTGGGGTGGGGTGGGGGAAACTGTACATTGGAGGTGGTTGGGTGGGTTGGGGTGGGGGGGGGTTGGGTAGGCGGGGGGGGGGGACGGTACATTGGAATATCGACGAAACCTTACTTGGATCCAAGAAGAGGGTCTCGTGTATTATTGGGTCAGGACATTTACTGAAAGGGGCTAAATTATTATTGGCTAAAGGGGGCATGGCAGTGGGAGTGGCCTACGGCAAAAGTGGTGTATAACTTCCAAATGGATTCACAGACTTGCACTTGTGGAAAGGTCGTTTTGACCCAAAGGACAGCTGATTAACTGTTCATGCCAATTGTTAAAAAAAAGGGGATTGGTAGTGGCTGGGACTGGTATATCATCATGGTCTAGCAGTTGTTGGTGTGAATTTTGAACACAATGGAGACGCAAACCCAACCACACCATACCAAACCTGCGGCCATGGCTAGCCCCAGCCAGGCTGAACATAGCTAATGGAGACTTAATAATAATACATAATAATTCATTTATTTTGTATAGCGCTTTTCAAAACAAAGAAAAACAAAGAAACAGAACCACAGGGAAACGGAGGACAATAAGAATACACAGTAAACATAAAACCATGAGTAACGGATAACAAATACAGGAGTGAGTAGGGGAGACA
The DNA here is from genome assembly GCF_963971535.1 of Notolepis coatsorum. Taxonomy (NCBI): domain Eukaryota; kingdom Metazoa; phylum Chordata; class Actinopteri; order Aulopiformes; family Paralepididae; genus Notolepis; species Notolepis coatsorum. Next base: position 115,214 of record NW_028173626.1, on the reverse strand, counting down.
GTCGGGAGGAGAGTAAGGGAAAACCAAGGGGGTGGGGGGGGGGCAGGAGAGGAGAGAACGTGGGGCAGGGGGAAATGGTGGCGAGTTGGAGGAGGGTGGTTATGGGTAAGGAAGGTTGAATGCTTGGGAGAACAGGTAGGTTTCGAGTCTGGATTTGAAGGTGGAGAGTGAGGGAGAGTCTCTGATGGTCTGAGGGAGGGAGTTCCAGAGTCGGGGTGCAGCTCGTGAGAATGCCCGGTCACCGAAACTTTTGAGTTTGGATGACGGGACAGTGAGGGAAAGAGTGGAAGAGGACCGGAGGGAACAGGTGGGGCGGTAGGGGAGAAGGAGGTCAGTCAGGTAGGGGGGGGGGGGGGGGGGGGGGGGCAGGCTATGGAGGGCTTTGAAGGTGAGGAGTAGTGTTTTGAAGTTAATGCGTTCCTTGATCGGGAGCCAGTGGAGGGAGTGGAGGACAGGAGTGACTTGGCCTACTTTTAACCCTCTGAAACCTAATGATGAGCTGCTGGATCATCCAACATCCAGCTGTTTTACGGAGGCCATAGTGGGCTCAGTTTTTAAGCCAGCGCAGAGCCAGTGATATCATATGAAAATAGATTGTGAGGAATCCGTTGATACCAAACATGTCATATTAGTTTCCCAGGAAAGCAGCTAAATATCCGTCCAAATTTTGACACCTCCAATCTCTAGACCCCAAATATAAGACAACCTCACTCTTTCAAGTGTAATTCATTGCAAAGAAACACTGTCATAATCAGGCCAATACGGTGATTATAAATGTCAACAAATTACACTCATGATAGAGCATTCATTTTCAATTTTGACACCCTAAGTCAGGCAAGCACCGGCTTCATTGAGAAATGTTTAATCAAAGAGGAACAGCACGGTCAAAGTTTTAGCCACCTGTGTATACCTCTTCACCAAGGCTTTTCCCCATCAGTTAGTTTAGATTAGATTAGGTCCATTATCCCTTACCTTCCCTCATCCCCCCTTTCCCCCCCCCCTATTTTCCTTGCCCTATTTTTTGTCCTGATTGTGAAGCAACCTTGGGTTCTATGAAAGGCGCTATATAAATTTGATCTATTATTATTATTATTATTATTATTATATCGTAGGGGTCTAACGGTACACGTATCCGTACCGAACCGTTTCAGTACAGGACCTTCAGTTCAGTATGCGCTGTGTACCGAACGAATACAACGTTACTTTAACCACATGCTTAAATCTTTTGGTGTGCAGAACTTAATTCAAAACTCAAAAGTCCCCCCCTTCCCAAAATATTGCTTGCGCAAAGGGCCGGATGTTGTTCCCCCATGCACACCACTGAGAGAGTACCTGTAACAGGAGCATGTCTATGTTCCCCGGGTCCTATGTTCCCCGGGTTCTATGTTCCCCGCTTTGATTGATTGATTGATTGAAAATTTTAGACCACCAGCCCTGATTCCAAACTCTAACCTTAACCAGTTCGAAAGAGGGCCTAAGCTTAACCGTTCGAAACAAGGCGGACATTAATAATTAATAAAATTATAAAAATTTATAAAATGTTCAATCTATTAATCAATCAAAGCGGGGAACATAGAACCCGGGGAACATAGGACCCGGGGAACATAGGGATGATCCCCCTGTAACTTAGCATAGCCTCATAGTATGGCGAACGCATATGACAAGCCAGAGCTACCTATCTAGAAGACCTGTATTTTTCATCTACAATCTACATTTATATTTCACAATATAAATTTGACAATCGAATGTAGGTATTTTTTTTCCCAAGTCGATTGAATATAGAATATTCGTTGACAGCCCTACTTAACACAATGGCGCTCGACCCCGGAGATCTCCGTGTTTCGATTCCACCCATTGTGGACAGAAGGACGGATATATCCGTGGCAAGTTGTTTTGGCTTTTATTCCATTTTAATAACCTATTCAAGGTCGCCGAGCTGCACTGCAGATGTACCCTACTCTTTGAATTTGCCAAAGTGCAATACCGGCCAGATCCTCTTAGGGGCGCTATCACGATAATAGAGTGTTCCCTGTGGCAGAAGTTGTCTTTTTTTTTTTGGATCTCTAATGTAGTTTTCTACTCATCTGAAGCGATAGCTATTGTCTGTTGCACGGGATAAGTTTTGGATTGCGGAGTTTACTATGCAATAAGGGGATTTATCATAAGCCAATGGACATATCGATCTACCAGATGGCGATCGATAACGGGGAAATGCTCGTGGGGATCCAACCGGCTCATGGTAAGATCTTTTTCACGTAAATTACATGCTGATCAAAGCTTGCTATGATACTCAACCAGCTGACCAGCGTATGTGGCTACTTAGACGAACACGGTTATTGGTAATCAATAATCAGAAACGACGTCCCCCCCCCCTTTCATGCATACATGCTTGAGGATCATACCGATCATATGCAGTTTGAGTTTTAACAGTAGCTTTTGTATAACGGAAATGCCATTGTATATAACGTTAGTAGCTATTAGTCCTTTATCTCGCCTTCCAGGAAATACACTAGACCAAATGCTGTATAACGCTTATATTCACGGCGCTATAAAATGAGAACATATTGATGAAAAAATTATTTCTTTAATCCATTTTGAAGGGACGGTTTATGGTCCGAATTGACAATGAGAATGGACAGATAGCAATACTATAAAGTATAGATTTAGCTCTACAAACAGCCCCAAGTCTGTTTACATTTGCTGGTCCTCTAGAGATTTATTAGACTCATCCCAATGGCCCCGAATGTGTTAACAGTAACTGCACACTACATCACCCCAGAATGGAACATGGAAAGCCACGTTCTGCAAACTTTACCCCACTGTACCGAAATTAAACGTGAACTGTGACTTCAAAACCGAGGTACGTACTGGACCGTGGTTTTTGGGTACCGTTACACCCCTAGTATATAGTACTAAAGAACCAAGATGGCTACCGGCAAGATTCTGGACTGAGGGACACTGGGCAGTGAGCGCGAGCAAGGTTGGTGCCAGGTCTACTCAGACTATGCAGTATTATAATGAGTCTCTAATGCCAATCTAATGGCATTCTCCTCAATATACTGTTAGGATATGCTTCGGATCATCCTACTTGAGCATGGTGGTGGGTTTCCGTTTTGAGATATATACCTTTTTGTTTCACCATGCTATATCTTCACAGCAATTCCTAAAAATATGTTTTAAAAAACAGAACTAGTGAACTAACTGTCCAGCCACCATGCTGTGAAACAGGAGTACTCTGTCCACCTGCAGACATTACTCAGAGGCCCTTTTGTCTGATATGTACGTGTCACTTCCTGTTCAGACGTTTGTGTAAGGAAGAAAAATTCAGCTATTCTTGGAGACCGATGGATGTTCTAAAAAAAGATTTTGACAGTAAACTAAATATTTAACTGTACCTATAAATAATCTTTAAAAAAAAAAATTACCTCAATTTTGATTCCTTACTTGCCATTTCCACTTCATGCCCCTGGGTGTAAAGGTGAAGTTGCAACAGATCTCTCTTGTAATAGTTTGTGCAACACATTCCTGGACACAGTCATAGAATCAGTAGGACTTGTTGGCCTGCAAGCCAAAGAAAGCCCCCTCCTTCTATCACGGCAAGGCTCTTTCTCACACAGTCTGGACGCAGAATGTTCAGAGTTCAGAGGGCCGATTTTCCAGTCACAGTGTTAGTGAGTTGTATAAGGGACCAACGTCTGAAGCAGTGTTTTCAAATGGTTCCCACAGTGAAAAGGTGGGTTTAGATGTGGTCCTGTGTAGTTGGATCGATGGGTCAATGGGGGAAATCGTCGTGAAACACTTCCAGGGCAAAGGGTTTTATTCCCCGTGTTAAACCGAGGTCCCAACTGAATTTGGTCGTTAAAGAACCCTGACAGGAAAAATTTACCAACACAATTCTCTCCCTCTCTTTCTATCACACACACACACACACACACACACACACACACACACACACACACACACACACACACACACACACACACACACACACACACACACACACACACACACACACACACACACACACACACACACACACACACACACACACACACACACACACACACACACACACACACACACACACACACACTACTCCCCCTCTCTCTTTCTCTATATAGCAGACACAACACACATAGCCTTCAACTTGTACAGTACACACACACATGCAGACACATAGCCTTCTATTTACGTCATTCTCTTATAGTCTGTACCTCAATGTCTATAACTCATATTATGTACGTCGTCAGTGCTCCACTTATTTGATCTACTCTCATGTATAAATACTTTGTTAGCTCGTCATTCTTCAGAGAACTAGGCTACGGCTCCAGTGCTGTAAGCTAGGTCTCTCTGTGTTGCAACATGTCATTCTGTCCGTAAACTCTATTCTTTATCAAAGACTCTGATGTCCACCTCCATGAATAGACTGGTCAAATTATTCCCAATCAGGTCTCTGACATAAAGGCCACTTAATCATCCCTCCAATTATTTGGCTGATATCAATCACCTACAATGTGTAGGTGTGTTGTGTAGGGATGGGAATCGAGAATCGGAATCGATTGGGAACCGGTTCCTGATGGTCTGATTCCTGGAATCGCATGCCTCCGTGACTATCGATTCCTCTTATCGATGCCATGTTTTTCCGACAGTTGCGCATTTAAAAACAATAACGTTAGCGCCACGCATGTTGCTAACAAATTCTCTTTTGCAATAACGACCTGTTGAATGCAACTGCAGTTCAATAGATTAAATTAGTTCTCAAATACATTATTTTATTTAAGTGTATAGTTAATTTATTTTTTTACAGTTTTTGTATTTTTCTGACATGGGGGCTCAACAATAAATGATAAATGACAATCAGAAATGTCAAGTTGCATGTTGTTATTCTAACCAGCTTAGTTCTGTTGCATTTCCAATTTATTTATTTAAATTATAAATGTATCAGGAATTGATAAGGGAATCGATAAAGAATCGGACCGATTAGCAGAATCGATAATGGAATCGTATCGATAAAATCTGATCAATTCCCATCCCTAGTGTTGTGTGCCTGGTGCCAGTGTATGGCAGCCATTGAGCCTGTGGTGGTGGAGGAGGCTAGTTCTGCTCTACATTGTAAAGCACTTTTTGAGTGTCTAATAAAAGCACTATATAACTGCAAAGATGCATTAATTAATTTACAACACTAACACTGCCAGTGTTGGGGGTTCCATTACCTTTGTAGCTCAATGGGTAAGAGCATGGCACTAACACTACCAGAATTAGGGGTTCAAAGCCCTGTGTAGCCCAATGGGTAGAGCAAGGCACTAAAACTGCCAGGGTCAACATGAGAATCATCATAGAGACATCATTGAGAATGAATGCGCTATCAGTCGTTGGAGAATTGTATTTGTAAATTATATTCTGAATTGATTGAGCTGAAAGTAAATTCTCCGTGGCCCTGGTCTGTAGGCTACTGCTAGCTTTAGATTTTTCAACAGTCGTAGTTGTTCTCCAAAATGAAAATGGTCACATGTTGTTACTGTTGTTGTTGTTGTTGTTGTTGTTGTTGTTGTTGTTGTTGTTGTTGTTGTTGTTGTTGTTGTTGGTGTTGTTGGTGTTGTTGTTGTTGATGATACATAACAAACTTGCTGTGTGAGAGAAAGGCAGAGCAGAGATGGCGGAAGGGTTTTAGACTGCTTGTGTCCCACATTCTCTCTCTCTCTCTCTCTCTCTCTCTCTCTCTCTCTCTCTCTCTCTCTCTCTCTCTCTCTCTCTCTCTCTCTCTCTCTCTCTCTCATTCATTCATTCAGAGTAGTAAACAGGATGCGTTGACCCCCCCCCCCCCCCCTCCCACACACACACACACACCAACTATCCAAAGCAAAGTCACGTGACTTCCCTATTGACACTGGTTTTCTCAGAGAAAAAAAAACTGAAATTTGTACGAACTTCAGGCAAGTCTGCAATGGAAACCATCAGATAGAGCTGCATTTCTGACATAGACTACCAAACCT